>NW_010522565.1:3346-64181 GCF_000687285.1 Phaethon lepturus
GCGTATTTGAATGTATTATTTTTTTCTCTTCAAACTATCAGTTTGAAGGAATACCAATAAATGTGTTAGTTTTAGATAATCCAAAATTCCCTTTGCTCAGCGTCTTTATAGTTAACTGTGTCAGTTAGAAACCTATTACTGTGTATGCATCTTTCACCCAAATTTATTCACCAAGCATCAAAACTCATCAGTGAGATGGAATAATGCCATTTAATTAGTCTTTGATATACAGTTAAATTAGGTCTTAATAAGGGGTAGTGCATCCTAAAATCAATTATCTCGCTCTTCTTAATAAGAGCAACTAATTAGTAGGTAAATCGCCACGGCTCCCCTTTTATCCTACAGTTTTTACAGTCTTGTGCATGAGATTAGGCTGAGGAAATTACTCCCCAAAAGCTCAGAGAAATTTTAGGCCATACCTCAGAAAACGCTTTGCCAAGCAAACTGCAGTACAGAAAAGAAAGAAAAAACAAATAGGGGGGGAAAAAAAAAGTCTCATAAAAATGCTTAATTTCTTTATAATTTTGCCGGAATTCCTTGTGTCAGATCACCTACCTGACAAAAGCAAACAGAAACTCGGTATTGCCTTGCCTGCAGCAATCTGTCAACGTACAGTGAGTGTCTGTCTTGGGGTTTATTGCAGTGCAGTCATCAGTTAACCAAAATATCTGTTTTTTTCATGGAAAATTCTGTGGCTGTAAACAAAGCATACCTTTAAGCTATGCTTTAAGCACAGTCTTTACAAAATACAGCTTTATGTGGAGAACAGGTTTCTTTTAGAAGGAGAGTCAGAATCCCAGAGTAAAATAATTGCTCCACCATATGGAAGAAGAGCACAGTGGTCATGGAAAGTCAGTGTTTATCCATAGGTACCAAAATTGTTACATGTTTTAAGCACACAAGTGTTGCATTGGAGATCTCCTTTTTTAGCAAAGACTTCCAGTTTCTTCAAAAGGAAGTTTCTTCCATTTTTAAATCTATATTCCCAGTTACAACAAACTAACTGCTGGAAAAAAAAAACATGCGTACAAGGAGCGTATTGCAAAGAGTGCTCAGGATTTCTTCAGAAGTTCCATGTGTCTCAGAATGCTACTAGACATCTAGGGACTTTGACAGACCCTAATTTCATTAAGTCATGTAGGCTAGCATGCAGTATATTGCCATAGATTTGTCAAATTTGATGGTGCCTTGTTGAATTTTTGCCTTCAAAAGATGGTATCATTCTCTTTCATTGGCTAGTAATTTTTTTTATCATGGTCAATCATTTGAAGGGAACACAAGGACATGCTTGTGATTAATCGACAAATGGAGAGGCTTTTTTCATTTTATTTCTGTTGCTACTACAACCTGCATATACTAGTCCCTTCACACTAAACTTCCTTGCCAAGCATGTCAGAGAGATTTTATAACTGTGAAAGTGTGGTGTTACTGCTTCAGTTTCCCTTATGCTTATTGTTGCAGTTTTTCTAGACACTTTCTGGTGTTAGTCATTAATGACAACACAGTGCCCCCATTTAGAGAGTCTGAGGTTGCCGTCTGTTCTTTGTTTTTCCTCCCTGCTGTATTACTCATGCTTTTTGTGGAAGGAAATGTTCTGAAGACAGCCATTCCTCCCTGTGAGACTGATGAAATGATGTATTCTTTGATATCTATTCCCAATTCAAAAGCTTATCCCAGTAATTCAGTTCATGATCTTAACAGTACCAGAAAGCTGTGAGAAGCAGTCCTTCTATTTGACTTTTAACTGGTCTGGGACATAACAGTGAGTATCTGACTCTCCAGACAGTAACATTTACATTAGCATCTCTGATACTATGTCAGTGGTCCTTTTGTTGGTTGTCCGCTTAAGCAGCAGCAAAAGAAAACCAAACGTGCCATTCAATCGCCGTACAAGTTCTCTGTTTCTGTATAAGCAATACAGAATCTGTATTGTATAAATAAAATATATATATTGTATAAATCTGTATACAAACCATTAATATGCCCTAATACAGTGCAAGTACCAATGTCTGTGCTCTGTACACATGCTAATAAAATGAGTCACAAACTTGCTGAGCATTTACAGCAAATGCCTATGATGTGGGCGGGAACCAACAAAAAACCTAGTGAACACTGTACTTGGGGCTCACCTTTGGTGCCTCAGATAAATTTTCAAGCCTCTTTAGCTTTTCTGACCCTCTTATCAACAGTGGAAAGTTAAGATGGGGTGGTGATTTTAGTAGTCCACAATCCAACCTAGGTGCAGTTTAAGCATCTGTGTTAAGCCTGCACAGGACTGAAGGAAATAAAATGAACTAAAAGTATGGCTTCCTGAACGTGTTTGCTGTAGGTGTGGGTATCAGGTTTCTGGATGGATACTACTTGCAAGATTTGAGCTATTTTTAAAGTGTATACTTTTTTTTTAATCAAAGTTGGAATGGTGATTTAGAGTAACTTGTAATTAGTAATGAAACACTGTGGGCATTTGGGAAAGAGCCATTGCGTTCCTAGCATTAGTGTTTGTATGTCCAATTTCACATGTATGCAATATCTTTTAAAAAAAAATTAAAAAGTCAAGAAGCTTTGAAACACAGCTGGAGAATGCAAAATGTAGGGAATCCTTCTGTTGACCTCTGCAGATTTTAGATCTGGTTCATAATGGGGACTAAAAGGTCATCATCTCCCACTCTCCCTTTTCCCCAGCTGTACATCTTAGGTGAAGGCCAAGTTGGAACCCACAGGGGTCACAACAGCTTAGCTGGCTTTCAGAAACAGCTGTGCCCCCATGCCCCCAAAGCAACTTTTTATTATAATATTTTTTGACTTGCAGCAATAGGTTTGGATCAAACTGTTGCCATAATAAGTAGGAACAAGCTGTTTAAGGGGTAACCCAAGGTCATTTTACTGAATGAAGATGAATGATCATTCCTTTTTTTCCAATTTCTTATATAGTCCTGACAAATTTATCATGCCAGTTTCACGTTCTCTTCCACATATCTCTCTACTTTTCCCATTTTGCAGTGGACCTGGTTCAGGTAGGAGTCTTTGTTCTTGCAAAATACTGAAGGGTTCAGGGTTCATGACATGCGGTTTGAGAAAATATTCAAGTTGATATGTTTGCAGGCAAATTAAGTTAATTTTTTCTTCATGAAGAATAGCTGAAGAGAAATAAAAGATACCTTTGTCATCTCGTCTACTCCCTATTGCAATAGTAATGCATCTTATCCCTGTCAAAGGGCACGGTGGATTTGGATGAAATCATCAGACAGGACAAAAATTTCATTTCCAAATGCCCTTTTACTTTATCCCTCTTTTGACAGCTTTTATGGTGTGACCCATAACTCTGTGAGGCGAGGTGGGTTCTCCTCATCAATATCCATCGATTATATTTATCGTTCAATGATGCATGGTTTACTTAAAACCGAAAGAATATTGGCTAAAATTGGCAATCCATATTTGGTGTCAGGAAATTAACAGTTGAGCAGGTCTGTTCTATTCCCTGTCATCTTGCCTCCTCAAAGGAGCTTGGGCATTTTGTTGCTGTCACCTTGCTATGGTTATATCACGATTTACATCTACAGCTTGTAAACAGCAGTACTGCGAGCATTTTGACAAGTGGCAGTTTCACTAGTAAACAAATCAGTGATGCACTTAGAGTAATTAACAGGGACTGCCAGCATTTGAGATGGGGTTGCTGCCTGAAATGGAGGTTGCCCCAAGCAGACCTTCCTGTTTAGGATGCTCCCATTATGGGGGGGAAGAGAAAATTACCTTCTGGCTTCAGCTGTAATATGTGCCAGCCAGGTATTGTTTTATTTATTTACCTGTCAGAGTCATGTTTTAATCAGTACAAAACTTCTGTTGTTTTCTGAACCACGTGCATTCTGTGGGTATTATTCCAAAGACTGATTCCAAAATTGAAGACTGAGGGTATCTATTGGAAAAGATCTTTGTGAGGCAGTTAGTTGTTCATTTGGATAAGCAAAAGAAAGAAAATGTCAGCACAAGAATAAAGTCTTGACTGCAGTTACAGTTATGACTTGGTGTAGAAGATGGAAGAAACAGGCAGCTTTCAAATTGTGTGATAAACTTCCCCATGTGTACCTTTTTTTTTTTTCAGTCCTTGATAATTTGTCAAATGGATTTTTTCATACATTCCAAAGGTAACACTTCAAGCTTGTGTATGTGTTCTCTGCTGTTATCTTGCAGTAACCTTTCAGAGCCTCACCCCAGGTGTCGGAGCCATGACAAAGAGCAATGCTTTGACTTAAAGAAACATACAGAAGCTAAAGAAAAATGAAATTTGAATCATTAGAACAAAATGTCCCCGACTTTAAGTTCAAAGGATCACACCTGTAATGGGCTGTGGAGTTGCTTATTATGAACTTTCCAGAATCCCACTCTTAACCTTATTATAAATCAAATTAAGATGTTATTTAAAACCACCAGACCTCTTTGCAGGCAAAGACCATTACTGTCCTTTTCCCTGTATGACTTTTGAATCATGCATCAGTGCAAAGTGAATATAACACACTACCAAAGAAGAAAGAGTATTCAAGAGTTTACAGTTAACTTTGTGTTGATATCAAGGACTACACAGAGCAACTGGTGATAGTAATCAACTGTAGGGTGGCTACATCCTGGTCTTTAATATTAATGAAGGGTTGTTGGTTCATCTAGAAATCTGCTTTGGTAGATTTGCTACTTCCCAATACATAGCTGTGTAATTTGTCTCCCCATTGCATATCTTCGCCTCATTGACAATGAGCTGCGCTGATTTAAAAGCAAAGATTGTGATCAGAACCATAAGATACAGCAGGTTGAATGTTTTTACGTATACATCTCTTCAGCATGAATTTGATTCCTGTCCTCCCTCTCTTCTTTGAGATAAAGCCTTCTGGTCTCTTCAGGAGTCTGGGGAAAAACAAAAATGTCAGCAGCTGTACAACAAATTATAAAATTCACCTGCATTTCAAATTTCATTTAAAATAATCTAACCTTGTCTTATTTTAAATGCCAGCAAGTTTGATATTTCTTTTTATGTGAACTTGAATTTACTTCCTACAATGATAGATGGTTATAAATATTCTGTACTCCAGTGGTAGTTGATCATTTTATGTTTCATTTCTGTGCTTTCGGTAAACAGGATCCCATAAAACAGTAACTGAAGAGTAACTTTCCTATCCTATTGCTTTCTTGCTACTGCAAGTATTTAATTTCCTGGGTTTTTCTTCCTATTACTTGTCACTTATCTCTACGTTTTGATATTTCCCTTCCCCCTTCTCTTAATTTTCTGCTTTTGCCTCTCAATTCCTCTAATTTTACAGCCCTCTCCTCAAAACACATACCGATACTTGGAGGAAAATGAAGTAATGTCCTTCCAGCTTTCCTTGTTCCACCTTTCCTGCCCCAAGAATGGGGATTTGCCCTTCTCCAGAGGCAAAGCTCATTGCAAGCCCAGCCAAGGGCAGCATGGAGCATGTACAGTAGATTCAAAACTCTTCTCAGCCTTTGTGGCTCTAGCTCTAGGGGAGAGTAAGCTCAGCAATACATTGTTTTACTCAGTGCAATTATAACAGCCTGCTGCTCTTGGTAAAACTTCTTTTCTCTGGGGAGGAGGTTGGGGGACCAGGATGGAGGATGGGGCAGAGCAAAGCGGGAATGGAGATGGCTGCAGCAAAGTATTGGGTTAGTTTTCCAATTTTAACAGCCTCCTTCCCTTATGCAAGTGTGTGCTTTACCTATGACTACAGCTGTCGTGCAGCTGGATAAATGTGTAAATAGTAATTGACTTATCTTGACCCATTGTTCCATTTCAGAAACAGGTTATTTAACAAATGAATGTCAAAAACTTTCCCATAATTTATGAATTGTACTGCTACTGCATGGGAAGTGTTATGACTTTGAAGTTAGAGTTTAATAACAAAGGCATTGTGTTTATGTTACCATCCGTTATGGTCATGATTAATCCTGGCTGAATACTACACTACCATGTGGGAATCTTAGATTATGCAGCTGGATTTTTTTATTTTGGAAATAATATTAATGACCCACTGGACGTCATGAGGATAGTGAGAATACTCTATACAATTGCCATTCCTACTTTAGCTTGAATGTTTACCCTAGTATTGTGGTGTGTTTAGATGTTAATTTGCACAGAAACACTTAGCAGTATAAGTGATTTATTCAACATTTATCACTTCAAATTACAATTATGTTATCTGAAGACAGGATTACGTAATGCACTATCAGATATGAATGTGGATTGTGCGTGTGCTTTCTTCCATCAGATACGGGAAATGCAAAAACAAATGTAGAAGGGCAAAAGTATCAGATTATATAGCTTTTAGCTTGCTAAGGAGTTCAGGAAAAAAAAAAATTATTGTGATTAGTGTCCTTAGTTTGATATATTTTCATTTCGGTCAGTAGCCAATTTTATCACCCAAGTCCTGAGACCAGCATGTGTATGCTTTTCTAAATAACATATTTTTAAACCTTGATTCTGTCTTTTCTTGAAGACCCTGACAATGTTCCAAAGCAACAAGGGGTTCAGATCTGTTTTCATAGGACGAAATCTACATCAAGAAGTGCTTCTTTTTCTGAGCCTGTGGTGGCCTCTTACCCAGCTGGGCTTATGCGTCACTGGAAGCTCTAATACATATTTTGCTGCCATTGATTTTGCATTAACTGCATGACAGTACTGCTTTAAGCTTTCTAGGCTTCTGCTTTTTTTTATCTTTTGAGTGCAGATGCAGATCACACATCTTTCCCTTTTCTGTGCAAGACACCATTTGTGCTGGACAGCATGGTGCAGAGAAGGGGGATACACAGCTTAACTAGTCATGGGCAAAAAGGTTCTGTCATAGCAAAGAACTTTTTCACCTGTGTACATATCCAAACTCAGAAAAGAATTCCATTAGTCTTCCAATTCTGATGACTTTGAATCCTTTTTTGCTGAAGCTCTTTCTTTATTGCTGTCTTGTGCTGCCTATGTCATTTTGTGAGCATTCTGGTAATGAGGAATCTTTCATAACTGTGAGTTCTCTGTGGTGCAGTTCCTCTGTGTGACGAAATGATGTTATTTATTCCTGTTCCAGTAATCTTCAGACTACTGTTGTGTTTGAAGGAGGTTTTTACCCAAAGGGGAATTACAGTCTCATATTATAAGGCTTATTTGGGTCCTGATCCAAGGGAAATTATTATTCAGAGGCTCTAAAGGAATGACAGATGTGACAGTATTGCTGTCCTCACTTGTACAAAGTAATTTTCATATATTTGTCCCCTGACCTTTGTCTTTATCGTTGATGTTGGATTTATCATTGCCAGCTGCCCTGTCTGGAGTTCTCAGCTTCTTTTAAATTTTTCTAGACACTTTGTCCATTCCTCAACCAAGTCCGAAAGGTCAGGGACTACTAACACATTTAAGGTAATTATTCTGCATGTATTTTAGGTCAGAATCTTTCCTACTTTCCTCTATTGTTAGTACAGGCTGTAGTGAGACAAAATCAGATACTGCCTTAATACAGATAATCCTACATAGTCGAATAGGAAACAAACCTGTATGAACTATAACAGGCTTGGAATTAAAATTCAAATATTGTGGTTTTATTTTATTTTCGTTGTTTGAGACTTATGTGTTTACAGTTCCAATTTTGTGTTCACAGCCATGAAAATAAAAAACTTTGAAGTTTCTAGATTGCACAGCTGATGTGTAGAAGTAAGATTCTAAGAAATAAAAACATCTACTTGGTGAACTTGTGATATTTTTACATGGAATAAGAAGCAGATTCTGTCACGCTCTTTGTGTTGCGGTTCTTGTTAGCTTATTTTACAAAATTAATGACATAAATAGGCAGGTCTGTTTCTTGAGTAAATTTTTACATCCTTTCTATACTTACCTCTCTGTTAAGTCAACACCTCATGACAGATTTCTAATTTTTTTTTAATTTTTTTTTTTTTTACTCACAAATTAAGCACAAGAATACTTCTTTTATTATCTGGTTTTTATATTCAGTTCAAAAATGCAAATATAATTCTGAATGAAATTAAGAGAAATTATGTTTACAATAAAGTCTTGAAACACAGTACTATTCTTATGATTTATGAAACATATTTATGCAAAACCTAAATATTTAAAATAATTTAGAAATATCTCTTCTGTTTATTGGTCTAGAAAGAAATAATCCATAATTAAGCGGGATACTTAAATATCTCACCTTGAAAAATCAGTTTAAACTCAGTTACTACTCTTTCAGTTTTGTTCAGTTTTTTTTTTTATATTTTATTGATTGGCTGGGTTTTAGCTGTCTTGATAACTATTCAAAATCACCACACAAGAAGTGTGCCCATTTTAAGCTGCTCAATTTTATGCACAGGACTACATATGATACCGTTTTCTGTGCATTTGTTTGTGGAATATAGCAACAAACCACTGAAAGAGAAGCTGCTTTTGTCCAATCATTTAAACTGCACGGTGGGTTTCTTCCCCAGTTTTCCTGTAAAGAGTCATAATAATTAAGATCTGCAAATGGTACTTAGGTCGTGCCATTTTTGAAGAACTTTATTGCCATAAAATGGTCCCTTTTGTGCGCAAGCATTGCAGTTTCAGATTATAGACAATCAAATCAAGGATTAAGTATCCTCAGTGTGGTCATTGGCCATGGGGTGAGGGAAGATTTCGGCATTTGTTAGTCAGTAAACAATTTGTAGGAAGTAGGTGAATTAATGTTCTTTAGCAAGTAACTTACTATAAATATGATACTTGCTGAAGACATTGAGCATACATGTAGATATCTGTGTCTCAACCTACAAGCTTTTTTTGTGTGTGTGTTTATACACATATAAAATAATACATTAAATATGATAGAAAACAAGATATTGTTTATCTGAACCAAGGAACCATCCCCAAAACATCAGGATTACCAGTATTTTCCAAAATAACTTTATCTTTGAGTAACTTTGCTGTAGTAAGATGTAATTAACTTCATTTCTCGGGTGGTTTTGAATCTTTAGATATATTCATCAGATATGTGTAGCCTCTTCATTGGTATTATAAAGAAACAGGTACATGGTATCATGAATTCAATCATAATCAATTAGTTTAATTGATGTTTTTTAAATGTTTTTCTTCCATATATTAATTTGGCCTAAGGTTTTCTTATGAGGTAGGAAGATAAAATATGGAGAAAAATATATAAAATATTAAATATGGAGACAGAATTATGTTGACCAATGAAGGAGCAGTACCTCTCATGTCACTGGAATGAAAACAAAAATAAATTCTACTTCTGTCTCCCAACTGGCTGTAATTACAGCATTGACTGCAACTCATTTGAAGGAATTTGTTTTTCAAGTGATTTACCATTATTAGTGACAAATATCATATGACAAAAATACTTATGAAACTACTTAAGCAGCTTGGCAAAAAAAAAGCCTCCTCTGATAAAGAAAACATTTTATTACAGAGAAGTTCACGTGATGATTTTTACTGTCTTCCTTTTCAACGTCATTGTTCAGGAATTTAAAAAAAAAAAGAGTCTTTGTTGCCTTGTATATCTCGTTGATAGATTATCGTAGTAAAATTTCATAATGAATGTAGGAAAGTTCATTAGGGGAAAATGAAACAACTGAGAGGAAATGTCTGTGAAAGAAAAAGCACTGAGAGACCTTGAGCTGACAGTGGGAAAACAAGTTAGATGTTCGTCTGCACAGTGATACAGCTGCAAAAGTGGTCCATACTACCATAAGCAGCATATACAAAGTCGTCTCTATTTTGGACAGGGGAAGAAGAGACCCTTTCAGTAAAACTTATGAAATAATAAATTCAAGATACCACATTACTGATAAGTCTGATCAATTACAATCTGCTTAGAGAAAAGCAAGATAGATAAGGGAGCTAGAGTCATATTTAAAGAATAGTTATGCTTGGGAAATAGCAGTTTCATTTGATGTTTGAAGGGATATATTGTTCATTTACTCAACTAACTTGCAACAAAACTGCAAGCTTATTAGAGGATGAAGATGCTGAAGGGCACATTTCTAAAACTGTACAGTGTTTAAATACTTTAGGCAGACGGTGAGTTTCTTAGACATGTATAAGATGAGGTGCATAATATATACTATTTTCATACTGTGCCCTCAAACAGAGTGTAGTTACATGTACAGGTACCTTCACGGTTTTCCTGTCATGTTTTAAAAGGGACAAAACGTACATTTAATGTTGACTATCTGGACCACTTACTTCTGAACAAAACTAGGTAAGTAAAAACCACAATGAAGGCAGCTTAGATTATACGCACATACACATATATCTATTTCATATACCTATGTACAAATTAAACTAGTGATAATTCTTCCTATATGCAATATGTATCATGGGACTGAAAAAATCAGATTCTCACTGGAAATCAGATTCTTCGGAGCACCAGGGAACAATATACCCCAAGGGCATGGAAACAAGCAAACTCTTAAACTTGAATCCATAAAAATCCAAAAATGTACACCAAGTATGTCACCATGAGTACTTGGAATCTCCTAATAAAGAACTTAAAAGATACGGGCAACAGGGGTAGTTGTTACCTATAAGAGACAAAATATTTCTATAATCTTTTATTAGCAATCTCTTGAAAGTAATATTGATTTTTCTGTGCTATTAACAAGAAGATTTAATCTCTTGGCACCACCTCTGGTAACTTGCTAGGCATTTCATCATGCCTTCAAAAGAAAGAAAACTGGATCTATTTGAATCTCAATTTGTCACATGCCATGTTTGATACACAGTGAGTTGCCTAGTGTTGTGTTATTAATTATGTTCATTGTAATCTAGCAATAGTAGAATGTATATTCACAGGGGATTCAGCTTCGGTTGTAGTACCATAAGCTGTTAGGTAAATAAAAACAGCAGAGAAGTTCTGGAAACATTAGAAATGTAGCTGTTAGTTCAAGTTCTGTTCGTCACAGAAAAGTGCAAACTAATAAAACTGAGAGAAACCATGACGAATATGACGTTGTCCATTTTAGCAGACATCCAAAAAAGCTCCTGCTCAATAATTTCAGGACCGATTGAAAAAAGTATGTATACTTCAGCAGAAGTTAAGGTAGTGTTAGCATTGTTTGGATAATTGTTTATGTCAGATATGAGGTGACCATATATAAGATACTGTAAACATGAACTAGACCTTAACATTTTAAAACGCATTACTATGAACAAGAGGTATTTCTCACATTGTATTTGGCTGTAGCAAGAGGAAAAAAATGCCTACATAAACTTAAAAAATACCTACAGAAGCAAACAGGTTTGCTGTGTATTTTATTGGAAAATTGAAGAGATGGCAGCATTTTCTGAATCGATGCTTCTGAAAAATAAAACCAAAGAAAAATTTTAAGAAAAATAAAATATGAAAAGCTGCATTATACTATGTAAAAATATATTCTCGTATAAAAAATTGTCATACGAAGCGAATGGGTGCAGGTTTCCCGTCACTGTTCGCTGAAATGATGGGTAAAGCTGTTAGATTAAACAGTAAGCAGAACATTTTATAGAAATCATTTCAGACATAGCTGTTGCTTACTAGAATACTTGTTCAAAAAAAGCTTATGTTATATAAAACAGTGTAAAGAACAGAGGCACTGTTCGTCAGGCTTTATCAGAAAGGGACCGAGATAGAAAATAAGCTTTGTGTTCATACCGTTCTTTTATGAACATGCTTTGTCTAGACTTCGAATTTAAATTTTTTTAAAAAGTGTATTCTGACAGTATAGAAGAAAATGTGTTACTAAATACAGGAAATGAAGGTCCAAATAGTGTCTTACAGTTTTATATTGTGTCTTTCAAATTTAAATGTGTTGAATAGATTTCAAAGGTAACATTCCTATTCTGACCTTTCTGCTTTCACCTAGTGTTCTCCTATCTCTCTGGCTTCAGTTGACCTTTTTTTGCAATATTAATCTCGGCTGAAATGAATGAGGCAGTCTCTCAGCACTCCTCCCCCTTCTTCCTTACCATGTTCAAAAAGACAGCTCTTGTTCAGACCTGCGAGGTAGCAGCTATTTTGGACTTTTTGCCTGTTATGTCAAAATCTCACAGTATCTCCCTCAACAAAATGTTTGATATCAGACTGACTTGCTTCATCCTCATTGTCAACTTCTTTACTGATACAGCATTCTGTGCTTTGGCTTCTCTTCAATCCCTAATAAATACGGTAAATTATTTGTCTGACCTGGCAATTTGTTAATGTTATCTCAGTTCTGCAGATCTTAAGCTGTTTCGTAGCAAACTCAGCCTTCTCAACAATATGCTGCTATTCAGCTCATTTAGTTTTCTTTGAACCTGCTCCATTTTACCTCATGGCACTTTCTTTTTGTTATTTTTTGTTTGTTCCTGAAACTTTGTCTATTATCTTTTCTTTTTGAGCCCTTCAGTACGAAGGACTGCTTCTTTCTGAATCTTCAGAAAATGTTGGTCATACCACACATGTTTAACGTAGATGAACATCCTAGTCTCAACAACTCTTTCTGCTGCCTTTGCCAGTTTGAGACAGAAAAGCAAAGAAGGATGTCGTCTGTTTATAGAAAGGTACTATATTCTGTAACTGACTGTGTCTTGAGCATGAACTTCTCATATTTCATTTCTGTGTCAATGCAGTTGAATTGTAAGTTTCTCAGGATAGCCATTAATCCCCTGAAAAAATAAAATCGATCAACCCAGACTGATTATTTGCATATTATCAAAACAAAAGACTTAAGATTGCTGCAAATTGAAATTAGAGAAATCAAATAAATTTCAGAATTTTTTAATGAAAGCAAAGGAATGGAAACAGACTGCATTTAAGCGTCATTCAGAAAAACTGCTTTTATCTAAGTTTGAGGGATCACAAAAGAAAAAGCCTCAAAACCACACCCTTCTATCCCATTCCATTGATCCAGAGTTGCCCTAATAATAATTTTTTAAAAAAACAAACCCATGTTTCAGTGACTGAGTTAATTTTAAACACCCTTTATTTTCTTCTAATTTTCAAATACTATAGCCATTTTGGTTGCTTTTTGAGAGAGATAAGGATAAGATGGGTTGGGCTGAAACAGGTAAGGTTTGGGTAATAGCTGTGAAGGAAGCAGAGGCAATTTGAATGTGTGATCAGCAATCCTATTTCACCCTAGTTTCTTTGAGTTTTTTGGATCGCATACGTACTTGCTCCCTGTCATCTTCCACATCAAGCCCAAGGGGACTTAAACAATATTTTAGGTAATGTACTAGCATTTCATTTTCTGTAGAAAAACCCAATTATGCTAGAAATTAATAATTAAAAATTATAAATAGAATAAAGAAGAAAACATGAATATTATATCCTACGGCTACATTTTCCAGCATGGTGTGTGGGGAATTAGGTGCAAAAATCCCATTTATGTTAATGGATCTTGTGTGTCTAATTCCTCATACACTACAGTGCAAATTTACCCCCTGGTGTCTTTGATGGTACAGAGGACCAATGCAGAGGGGGAGAAGAGTGAGTGATTTATTTGATGATCTGTCAGTCATAATGGCAACCAGAGAAAATTGCAAAGCTGATTTTGACCTCTGTAGAAACAGCTAGTTAGGCCATATGCTTTTTTTCTCTTGCCAGATGTCATCTTTCATCAATTTCTTGTTAAGAAAATATCATTCTAAAAAAAAGAAAAGAAAAAAAAAGTAAAGGTTTGTCTTTTTTTTTTTTTTTTTTTTGAGAGTCCAGAAAGTCAATCTTTCATAAAGGTAACTACTCTGTGCTCTTTAAGTTTTGCAAGCAGTTCACACTGGAATGCTTAAACCTGTCACTATCTAGTTTTTAAAAAGGATTTTACATATTTACAATATTTTCAAAATTGGAGACCATAAAAAAACCCAAATATCCATTTATTCTTATGATCCTCAATCCTGCAGAGTAATCTAGACATTCGGTGAACCCATCTGAAGTTTTTGTTTTCTTTTTGTCTGTTAGAGCTGGAGGTCACATACACCTATTTAAGCTCATTCAACCTATATGGAAAACAAGGGTCTTCTGGCTTACAAAAATGTTAACGTCAGAATAAGGCATTATTTGTTCTTATTTTATTGAAGGCTGTCAAGAGTCAGTGTACAAAGAAAGCTTTTAGGATAAGTTGTCATTTTTATTACTATGCTGATTAAATATAGTTAAATAGCTCTTGTTTGTTTGTTTTTGTTTCTTTTTTCTAATATGTGGTTAAAGCATCCTGGAGAACCATAGGACATCATTTCCCAAATGTGACATACACTCTCTTCTTGTATAAACAACATCAACATGTTGTAAGTGTTTGGTAGGCTGCCGTTAAACAGCTGTTTTGTTATTAATATTTTATTGCCCTACGTTTTCCAAGATATTTTGACACTTGCTATTTTTTCAAATGCAGCTTTTCTTGGAGTTTTTAATGGTTTGTGTATGTCTCTAGACAGTTTCAAGATCTTGAAGCTGTCACAACATGTTAAGTAGGCAAATCAGCTAACACAGTAGTTTCAAGAAAGATAATTTTCTTTGCATAACTTCAATCTGCATCGTTTTGTATGACTTATTAACAGGAACTGACTCATTGACAAACAAGGCGCGTAGGTTAGAGAATAGAGAATGTTTCAGAGTAAATGTCTTCAAAAAGCTAAGCACTGATCAAAATTCTGAAATTCCTGTTGCTGACAGACAGCTCAAAATTTGCAGAGGCTGCTTATGGTTAAGATTTCACTGGAAAACTTTCACAGGTATATTAAAGTTTTGATATATATAAAAATGTTTAGCTTTACAGCTGTCAGACCTTTAAGTATTCAACCTCACTCCGTAGTTCAAATCTAAATGTCTAAAGGTCATATATGGGACTGTAATTGTTTTTACATTTTAATTTTCTTTTTTCATTTACTCCTTCCAATCCTGGAGCGGGACAGTGAAGGTCAGAGTAGTGGTGCAAATTGAGAGTTCTGACTTTATTCATATAACCAGATACTGTGCATGTGGTCAAAAACGTACGCTGTCATTACACTGCATTGCTTTTGACCTCCGCCCGTTTCTCCTGATTACACCCTTCCTAGCACAAGAGATGGTTCACAGCCTGCAATAGCTTAACACTGAGACTTCCTGCCAAAGAGTGCTGGTTGTTCTGAATCCTGTGTGGTGATCAGTTTTCTGATATGAACTGCTACTGCAAAGCAGAACACCAAATTCTGTTTGTTTAGGAACTTGTGTTAGACAAAACAGCTGTCTTAGAGGTGAAAGGATTAGTGTTTTATCTACTAAAGCAGGCCTCAGTTCTACCTTTTTCTAAATTTAATTATAAAGCTAGTAAAGATTGAATAGTGTTTTCACTTCTTGTGCTTTATACCAAAACAAAAGTTTGAAAGAAATATCGCTCTTCTTTTCTGTCTGGGTTGTTTATCATGTGCTGTGAGAGAGACTTCAGAAGAGAAACTGGCTTTTCTCTCCACTTCTTAGCAGATGTTGGCAGTTTTGAACACCCGTACGAAGTTTAAGTAGCAACTATCCTAAATCTGTGTTGAAGAGTTTTCATCAAAAACAAAGAAAAAGCTGCCTGCATGCTTTAAAAGCAATTAAGAAGCTAGAAGTCAATGCTAAATCTTTGTTGTTTTTTTGGGTAGAACACTATATTAACTTCAAAGACAGTGTGCCAGAGTAAAGTCTTTAGGCTCAAACTTTTAGCAAATAAAGATTTTGATGTTTAATTCTCTTTCTGGAACTGTTACTTTGCTTAGTAGGAAGGAGGTAGCTCTTCTCACTAAGTAAGATGTATCAGAAAGACTTTGAAGTTTAAAAAATGTGAATGACTACATTTGACTTTAAATATTTGAACAGTTAACGTGACTTACACTGCCTATGTGATGACACTTTCACTAAAGAGAGGTTCTCTTTTTCATATGTATGCATCGTAAGAACACACATAGAGTCCAGTTTTTCATTGCTATCTGGGTACAGTGTGCTGCCTCACTGACAGATAAAAAAGTCCTTTGTATGTTCAGCGATTGAAGGGTTTTTTTCTTTATAAAACATCTATGGAAGCCCCAGAGTGGAAAACACTCTTCAAATAGAAGAAGAGTCATTAAGGTACTACATTTAATAATCCCTGATGCCAGAATGGTCCCTTGCAGTTGTCAGTAGTTGCACACCAGATGTAGCAGTGTGGGCTGGACGAGTCCTCCATGGGATCGTGCACAGCGCACAGTCCAGAGTTTTCTCTGTCATCCCCGATATCTGACCCGGAGCCCAGCAAAGCAGAGGCTGTGTGCTCATGAAGATGTTACGGAACAGAAGAGCACTACGGGGGTTGTTTGCAAATGACTTACTTGGTTTCATCAACTGAAAGTATTTAATGTCTTTTAGTTAATGAGAATGGAAATTATAAAACTCAGAAAATTGTGATGTAAATAGTAGCTCATGAAAGTTTGTGGGATGTTTCCTTCCATCATGTACTTGCCTAGAGTTCCTAACGAATCTGAATATACAGTAGGATAGACAGGCGTAGCAATCTACTTTGTGGGAAGATTTTAAAAAAGCATTAAGTACTGCTGGGTACCCAAATTCATACTAATTCATGAGTAGAGTCCTGCCTTTACCACGTTTTGTGCCAAGGAATGTGGCCTCTTGAGAATAACGCTGTTAGTCAGTAATGTTTGTGCATATTCATCGTGAACAATGCAGAGTTTTTCATCCTTTCTTTTATGTTTATGTGATCAACAAGTAATTCAGTATATTAACTGTGTGTAACAGTATTATGTTTCCCACCTGATTTAAAGGGACTACTAAAGTACAGAGTCCTATGTCTGTCATCATTCCTGTTACATATGCTTTATATCTGTCATCAAATGGGAACATTCCTGAGAAGGCTGCTGTCTGATCCAGCCCAAGTAGTTGAATTCTGAGCCAGGTCCCTATTTATAAGTGCAGATTGGAATAGGCAGAAATTGTCATCTTCCTGCATTTGTAGGGTAAGTAGTATAGGCAAGTAGGATGTCTGTTGTCTTTTTGATCCATGATCATTTTATGAATCAAATCATTATTAATTGGAGTAGGGAAGAGAAGAGGAGAGGAGAAGAAGCACCGTTGACTTAAAAGTAATGTGGCAGGCTCATGGAAACATTTATTAGGCTTTTAATAATCCATTTATGGAAATAGCATGTTGGCTTAGTGGAGTAATTGTATAGTCTGTTAGCCTCCCTGTTCCTAAGGCGTTCAGCCCAGCATTGATGTTCAGGTCAATGCTTCATTTTGGTGTTGAGAGGTAAGCATCTGAATTTTGATTTAGTTCTCTCTTGCTCTCAGAAGGGGAGAAAAACCCTCAAGTTTCCAATGGCCATTGGGAAAACTCAGATGGAAAACCAGTTCAAGTTACATAGCTTGCTGCTTGAATTCAGGAACAGAAAAGACTTCAGTTAATCAAGTTTGTTCTCTGTTAGATGTTTATATGAATAGAAGATTCATCTGAATTTGATTTTGTGGAATTTACAAATAAATTGCCCCATTGAAATAATTTTTAAAAATTGGAAGGAAAATAAAAGACTAAGAGCAGCGGTATTCTCTTATCTTTTCCTGGAATTAGATGTGCAGAGCACATGAGCATCTCATAGTTATACATGTACAACAGTCTATATAACAAAGAACAGTAGACTTTAAGTACTGTTATGTCATTTTGATGTCCCATTCATTCCACTTACTTGCCATGCCCGACACCTAGAAATACCTAGTTTTAATGCGGAGATTAAAGTAGAATCAATACAAAGCAAATAGAATAGCCATTTTAATCTTTTATCCCAACTCTTTTTTGGTTTACACTAATTTCAATGAATCACTTCTGAAATTATATTCTTGAAAGTAAGAGAGATTTTTTCTTCTCGTATTGTTTTCTGAAGTTTATTGTTCTTGGGAGGAGTAAGATTCAGAATGCTATAAAGGAAAATATTACACAAGTTGTAAATACAGATAATAAACTTGATTTTTTTCTTTTTTTTTTAATGCATTTTAGCTAGAGATACTGGAACCTGAAGCATAAAGCTTACTTGATTTTCCATCATCAGTGACTTTTGAGCAACTTTGAACAAATATGTATGCTCTTGCTATCTCTTAAGACTGTTTTGTGATATGAATTATTTTTGACTGTAGTTTTGAGTTTTAACAAGTCATTTGAGCTGAGAAATCCAGATGCCAAGGAGGATGATGAATTCTATTCTAATAAATAATAAAGATTTTTTTTGTGGCTTGTTTATGGAGTAGTAGATGCTCATTCACTCTAGACATTGTATCTCAAACTGAGGGTCATGATCACCAGAAGGGTTCAAAGGGGTTACTTATTGCACTCAAGAGCGATTCATTTCCTCCTGTGTCAGCAGTGGTTTAATTCCTCTAAGGAGGAGAGAGAAAAGATGCTGGAAGTGTCTACTAATTTTCATTGCTCTCTGCAATTGAATTTCTTCTAGATGGAAAAGTAATCATAAAAACCAGTCAACTGACTTAGAGCGATGTTTTGTTGACTAGCACTGGAGGTTTCACATAAAGACAGATGAACTAAAATGGGTAACGCCACTAAAAAGAAATGCTGGATACACAGGTGTTTTTTAAGAGAATATGTCACTGGTCCATGATTTGGGACACTTTCTGAACACACATCAGTATTTACTATCATAGGTTTAGTACCATTAGTTACTTCACTCTTCTTTTTCTGTGTTGGGGATTGATACACTATGGCTTTGAATCTGTCCCTCTGGGTTTCTGCCAGTCCATTTCCAGGATTGTCGCATGCTGCAAGAGCCTGGAGGCCCGGCTCCCTTGTGAGCAGATGAAGACCATCTCAAATATTGTCTCAGGGTACCAGTGCACACCAGCTGCGACAAAGCCAACTGACTCTTAGGGTGACCAGGTCTAGGATAGTCCTGCCTTACTTTTTTCTGCTTTTAAGATGTGTTTTTACCTTTTCTCTATAGTGTCAATGTAGTGATTAGGTGTGGAGAGAATTTAGGGTATAGGTTTAACCAAAAAATTACTGGTGAGGAAAGCTGGGTGATGGGGAGGATAAACTAGATAACTACATTTTTGTAAAAGCACAATACTCACCCAAGGGAAGGACAAAAAAGTCAGGGCAGGGTTGTCCAGCGGAATCCTTGCTTAAATTGACCAAAACCACTGTGCAATCTCATACTCAGCATGTCAGTCCTCATATGCATCAGCTCAGTTTTTTCTTGGAGACTCAAGGGTAATGCAAGGACAAAACTGAGGTTTGCCCCTTACGGAGATGAATATTGTTTCACATTATATGATGTTTAATTGCCACCTACAGAATAACAGTTTTCGATAAAGAACACAGAAATGAGCTCCTGCAATCCCAGTCTTGTACATAGTCAGCGCATTGCTTAAGCAAAGCTGTTACGGACAGAGAACATGAATCCCTTGAGAAAATGAATCTCAAGCTAAACTGTAAGCTAGAAGAATAAACTAGCAAAGCTGATTTGGATGAATGGTATAAATAAATAAATAAATCTTCATTTCTAATTGCATGAGGGATTAATAAAAAGAAAACCAAAACAAACAACTTTAAAAAGATGAAGCATAGATGCAATTTTGTATCTTGGGATTATAAAATAGAACACACAATGGAAATTAATCTAAAATTTTGCTTACATAAGTTGATTCAGTACTGTGTAATCCTTTCCAACCCACATAATTGTAACTTTGGAAACATAATACTCACAAGGCTGAGATATTCAAGTTAGTGTTCAGAGCTGTTAGATATGTTCCAATAATGCATTTGATTGAGAATAGCTGAATCTTTTTTTTTCCCCCCTCTCTCTTTTTTTTTTTTTTTTTTTTTTTCGGGTAAAGGCAAAGCAAGAAAACCATTCTTGCAGGACTCTTGGGCCATGCAATACAAATAAAAAGTGGAGATTTAAATGGACTTACACTGAAACAGACATAATGTTCAAGTCTCTGTTTGGATTGATCTTTGAAGGACAGTATGAAAAATCTTACTTTTTTAATGTTTTATTTTCATCCTAAATTAGCTTCTTTTTCTATAACTCATCTTGACTATTGAATGAACCCAAGGGTAAAATGCAGGTTTTGTTTTAATGTTATTTTGCAGGATACATTTGCACATTGTGAGTAATGGTCCCCAGAAGGAAAGCAGCAGTGTCTAATTATATAATTCTACAATTCTTTCAGTTACCTTTCGTATTTTGATTCCATTAATTTGTAACATGTTAACAACAAAGCCATGTTTTGAAATGTATTTGGGCTAATAAACACTTTAACCTCTCAGGAATACTAGTGTTAAGTGTTTGCAGTCTTCCAAAAATGCTGTGCAATTTTTTTGTTGTTGCAGCCAGGCAACATGAATGACTGCAAATATATATGGGCCTATCTTAAACAAGCGTGTGCATGCGTATACATATTTGTTATGCATGAGATTTCTATGGTAGGTAAGATTTCTTGATACAACTAGAGTAGATAGTTCTTTTGATCGCTTAATCAGATTTTGAACAAGCACAAGAAAGCACGAAGCTGTATAAACGCTTCTCCTTAAAGCTTTCTATATTTCAGAATAGCTAGTGCTGGTTATGCGCTTTTGCTGGAATATTGGACTGCATGAGGTGCAGAATGTTGTCTCGGCCTGTGCTGGAAGCTGAGGATGTCTGACACCTCTCGCGCTCCTTTGGTAGCGTAAATGCAAAGACTGATGTGATACTAGACTGTTGAGACCAGTGGGACTTCAGTACAATATACACTGCCTCTGAAAAAGCTGACTTAGTAAAAAGGTAAGAATTTCCCTAGTATGATTAGGGTTATTCGTGCATGCATGTGCCTAAACTTAAACGTGTTACTTACAAGCACTGAGACCAAAAATATCTAAATTTTGGTCTGTTTCTTTGTGACTTTGGTGAGTGCTCTATATATGATTTAAGGTTGCATATAATTTTGAACAACTGTTACTAATTCAAGCTCTGAAACAGTTTGCTGAGTGGAAGCCATTAAATCTAGGGTTCTCACACACACACGTGTACATGCATATCAAATTAAAAAGAAAGTTATTTAGCAGAGTATGCCATATTTCAATTTAGAAAGGATCTAAAGAGTTACTGTATTCTGATTTATTGTAGAATGTCTGAAAAGCAAGGTCTATATTGTCTTGAGCTATTTCAATGATGTTGCTGGCTTGACACTGTAATCCAAAGGACACAATATCAATAAAGCTAGGATGTACAGGAATGTAAACAACCTTTAGAAAAAACGTCCAGTGGTTTGTTAAATAGACCACAACAAAACAAGTCCATTATCATTGCAAAAATAGCTCTGAACTTAGTATGTCTAATTATCTGAATAGCTTGGAAAAACATAATTAATCCATTAGCAATATTCAATATTCTACTTCTGATACTGGATGGTGAGTTTTATGTTTACTCATATCTCTGTCATTATTTTGGTATCTTCGAAAGATCAATAAACATAAGATTTTTTTTTTTCTCCTTGTATGATTCTTAGTTTAGCTGAGTTTGGGGGTATAGGCCAAATCTCAATATCTTTTCTTTTTAAATACAGAATGCTCTTTTTATTTAATATTGAAGAAATAGATTTTTACATTAATCTCTAATGTTGTTACCATTTTGGGAAGCCTTCTCAGCAAATGCTTTGCTGCTTCTCCAAACATGGTAGCTTACCTTTGTGTGTTGGATGTTTTGAAGTAATATACTTTATTTAAATTTCAAACATGCTGAGGTAGTGTGAGCCCATAGATGCTTGAGTGACTTGTAGAGGGCTACACAGTACACTTGATCTCTGTGAAACCTGGATTGCGCTGTAAGGACTTGATTCAGCAAATGGCCAAGAACATGGCTCGCATAATCAGGAGTGCTCCTTTACAAATCCGGTGTGAATGTAAACAGCGTTGGAGCTCAAGCTGATTAATCTGGTTCCAAGTTCTCTGTGTATATGCAGCCAGAGTAGGTGTTTGAGTGAAGTTCTTGAGTTACTATGGCATCTGCAGCAGGAGCCAGCGGGGAGCTGTTTGCGACCCTCCTCTCCGGCAGCACATGCTGCCAGGGTGGGGTGGGCTGCCGCCGCTCACCACAGCCTTGCTGAAGCCCAGCGGAGGAGCGCCTGAGCACAGAAACCCAGTTCTCATCCAAAACTTCTGACTTGGCTCTTTAAGCTAGTGTTGTCATATGACAGGGTGAAGAAATGGAAAGCTATGTTACCTTTTCTGAGAGTATATATAGGTAGTAGGACCAGAAATTTTTCCCTGGCTTTATATATACACCTATTAAGCCTCCTTAGAAGTCCTTTTAAATGTAGTTTGTATTCCAGGTGGTACATTTTTTACTGTTTGCTATCTTCGCATACTGATAGTATTGAAATACACTGATCTCTTAAAATGCAAACATATCTCTTTGGAGTTTGAGAATCAAATAATATTTTGGAAGAAATCAATATTTATGTTTCTCCAAGTTACAAAAAATGCCAGTCAAACCAATGCTCCTCCTCAAACATGTTGAAAAGTAGTTTCGGGTGCTTTCTTCTATTTTCATTGTATACTAGACCCCTTAATTTGCCTGTGCCATACATATGTTATTGAATCGCATTGTTCTAATGACAACAAATAAGCACAAGTGCAAGTATTACAGAATAGAATTTTATTGTGTAAATAGGTTATCATTCACTTCACATTTGGTATTCCTTACTTCAGTTTGGCGTGCCACCTCTGTGTACTTCCATCTTCTAATACGATTGTCTCTGTTCTGTTTTCCCTGAGGTGTGCAAATTTCTTGGCCATCAGCACTGCACGGTGTATAATGGATAGACAGTTCAGAAGAGTCGTAGCTTAACAAGATTCAGCCTCTCCAAAATCAGCCAGCCATGGAGCTGTGCGTGGTGATGACACTTCATCTTAGCAAAGTGTTTTCCTAGTGGTTTACAACTCTCCTATCTGTAGGAGCCTTATCTAATTGCTTTGCTCAGAGTATCTGCGTGTGTATCTATTTCTTTCACCACAAATATCTTCGCTAATGGCTAATCCCTCTGTTTCTCAGTAGCAGGGACAACTGCATACTTCTGCCCTTTGCTGCTTGTGTGATGATTTGTTTTCCCGTGAGCTTTCTGGCTGTTGCATATATGGTATCTTTAAATCACAAGCCTCTGAGAGGACTGTGAATTTGTCAAGGGCATTCAACATTAAAACAAGCTTTTATGATTTTATGATATCAGGGTATCTCCCTCTCCCTTTGTCCTTTGCTCTTTGCCCTTGCCCTTTTCCCTTTTCTGTTTTTTTGCCATTCCAGAAAACATATCTTTCTTTGAATTTCTATCACATCTGTCCTTTTTTGGCATTGCCAATATGACAAGTGTGATCATAGAACAAGAATCTATATCATGAACAGATTGGAAAAAATAAGCAACCTTCTCTATAATGAAGA
Organism: Phaethon lepturus; assembly: GCF_000687285.1. Lineage (NCBI taxonomy): Eukaryota > Metazoa > Chordata > Aves > Phaethontiformes > Phaethontidae > Phaethon > Phaethon lepturus. The sequence continues at coordinate 26,769 of NW_010522565.1, forward strand.
GAACCTTGCCATTTTTTAACCTACAGCTCTCTGTTAATAACTGACATGAAGCTAGCCTAGTGTTTTTTCTCTCCTGTCTTGAATACAAGACAACTTTGAGTCAGCTAAGTATGCTTTTAACTTTTTAGTTTGTAAACACACTGTTGCATGTCAGCTGCCCTGCTTTGCCAGCCCTCTCATTTACAATCCGCCTCTTGTCCACAGAAGTAACATGTAGTGTGCACCACTCCCCACCCATTCATGATAATAAATTTTGAATAGCTTAGCCATGAATGCCTTTGTATGATCCTTACATTTCGGTTACAACAAGTTTAAACTGTATCTCATTAATTTCACGCTGTTGATCATCTGTTCGGCCTTTGATTTAATTTTGTGGAATTGCCTCTCTTGTCTGAAGAACGACGGCGTTCTTCGAGTCAGCTTCAGGCCCCATCCATGCACGAAGCGGTCCCACTCTGACTCTTGGATCCTCTCACTAGAAATTAGTAGCAATAACTGTGTGTATAAAACTTAACAGGTATAAAATATTGACCAATAGGTGCTTTTGTTGAAAACGTTAAAAAAATGCAATTCTTTCCCTCTGAATGAATGCTGTACTATATAACCTGCGCTCAAATAGGTGACAAACCTTTTTAAAGAGGCAAATTTATTAATTGTGGAAACTGTACTGGTGTCTAAATGTGGGGAGGAGGATCTGAAGTATTGTGGGACTATTGTAAAATGGAAAAAAAGCTTTGACAAACTTTTTAAAACCAAGTGTGCACTGGAAAGGAAAGCGTATGTGTGTTTCACAGTACTCTGGTCCCTGACAGCAATTTTAAGTTTGTGGAAGTGAGTCTTTAATCTAGATGGTGGATGAAAGATGAAAATTTGATTTAATTTAATTTCATTTAAAAGAATGAGTCAGTAGGCCAACTCTTAAAAGATCCTCAGGAGCTACTATGAAACATGATCAAAACTGTTTGTTAATATACAATTTTTAGCTGGCAGTTTAACTTGAGAAATGTAAATGCTAAAATTTTAGCATTTACAGACGCACAGATGATGTGCAGAAAGTCTACAGGAGCATGCTCGCAGCTGGTGTTTGTATTCTTAATTTTCTATCCAGTGAACTTTCTTTATTGTCTGTTTGGCTAGTGACTGAACATAAATGTCAAGTGAGAAGAAGACAAAGTAAGTTGTGTTTTTACCTATATGAAATAGATTTGGTGTTATTTTAAGTTATTCCTGCCTTTTGTGTAGATATGGTTTGGCAGGTCTTTTGTATTTCAGATACTGTAAAATTCATGGAAAACAAGTATTCCAGGCTTTGGAGAGGTTTGTTCCCTGAATGGCAGGGACAGGACTTCAGCTTGTAGTAAAAAGAGAAAATAATGGTTACAGGAATATTTATACTTCCACATGTTTTAAGGGAAAACTGAAATGCTGCAAGATCTTTTTAAAACAAAAAGTCTTAGAAGTACATTTTTTTTTTCTGGTAACTTGGTAAATGTATCAATGATACTGAGTTTCAAACAAATTTTCAAGTGGCTTTCTATACTGCTTACATTAAAAGAATTTTGTAAATTGGGTCTTCATACCATGACTGTTTTGTGATCAAGGCAAAAATACTTAGTATGAAAGCTTTGGGAAGAGGTCTAGTCCTTCAGTAGGCTAAATCAGGCTCCCATTAACACTGAGTTCAGAATAGAACCTCGGGACATTATCCGTATTTTAGTTAATTTTCCACTAAAATAATATTCATAAGAGAGCATGTGCAGGAAACACAGGATTTTTCTTGGCTCCCAAAACCAAAATAACAACAAATAAGCAATATAATAAGGGTTATTTTAAAACTTGGGTAAATGAATAAAATAATATGTTGTTATTATATACTACATGTTATTTTATTAATATTTACTGTTACAGAATTTGTTTTAACAATATTTACATTGGAATTACCAGGTAAAGTTATATTATCCTGGAGGATAACTATAGTTTCCTTCTATTTCAGTGTTTGTGCAAGCTTCCATGAGAGCAGCATTAAGATATTTCTTTTGCTGATATCAAACAAAATTAAATTCACGAAATGTCGTGGAAAAAAATTATAATGCTGACGCACCCAGGTTACGGATTGTATTGCTCACTGTTTTGTGTATGTTTGAAGTTAATTGTTCAAACCTGTTGTCTCTAGGACTGGAAGGGGATACCCATCAATAGGATTTTACATCTCTGGAGAATGTTGATAACAGAGCTTTAGTCTTTTCTTCTCACTTTACATAAAATGTGTCAAAAAAAGCAAAACAAAACAAACTTAGGTGAAGGAAGAAAAATAGAGTGAAAAGTGTGAACCATAGGTTGTTATATTATTATGAATAATATGGGGCATCTTTCACAAATAACCGACTGCATGTTAGTTTTATGCAATAACAGAAAGAACCATTCTTCTCCTATACTGTTGTATTAGATGTTCGTGTAACCAGATGCACAGATGAACTGAAGAGTGGTTGGAATTTTCTGGTTCTTTTGCTTCACATTAGAGCTTTAAAGTACAGCTATAGGTAGAAGAAGATTGTAAATCAATACATTAATATTCCACATACAATGTATTCTGCTTTCTGCTGATCTTTGAATACAAACATTTTAGGATTGTACCTATTTGGTAAGAGTGCATTGAAATCACGAGCAGCATGGTACCTGATTTTACATTTAATCAAGTTGCTCGTAGGACACATTGCCATACTGTTGCACAAAAAGAAACCACATGAGCATGGTGCTGTGATCTTTTTTTTACAAAAGCGTATTTTGCTATTCAGTATATGTTTTCTATACCCAATAATTATATACAAACCATTCGTTCAGTGTTATCCTGATTTTTCAGAGCTGCTTGAGCACGTTCATTTTTCAGTGAAACTGAAGAGAATGCTCTGTTTTTATTATCATCGAATGTGTGGCCATATATCCACAGTGGAATGATAGTGCTGTACAATAGTGCATTTCTTACTCAGGTTTTGCTTTTTGCAGCTCACAGCTGGCTCTTGCTGGCTTATGTCACTTGTCCTGCAGGAAGATTTGAGCAATCATCTGTGTCATAATTGCTGTTCTTTCCTAAATAATTTGCATCTGGGTGGAAGAAATCCTCCTTTTCTCTAAATATTCTGCAGGACATGTGGTCTAAATTCAGATACTGTCACGTTAAAGTGTAAATACGCACAAGTGAATAAGAGCATCAACTCACTCTGCTTTATGTCTAATCACTTAGCAAAAAACGCCAAACACCAAAGCCCCAAATTAAAAAAAAAAAAAAAAATTGAGTGTCCAGCAGAAAACAAAGGAACTGTCTGCATTATCCCTAATTATATGCCGTGCACTTTGAAAACCACCCACAAAAATATCATGCTAGAATTACAAAGAAACCAGTCCTTATTATCTCTCTTATGGAGTTAAAGAAAAAGCAGTTTGCACAAAAATGTACAAATTTAAGTAGCGTTTTAAACATATCAGAAAGGGAACAGCAAACCAACTTCTTTTATATTGTGATATTCAGAAAATGAAGAAAACTGGAAAATACTTACTTCCTTTTATGAACCTACGTTTCATTTTCAAAAGTGATGTGTATTAAAAAAAAAAACAACTATGGTGTGTAAAGGATCGGTTAGTGGATCCTCAGAAGTGCTTGTAAACTAACTTCCTTTGAAAAAAATGTAGGCTGGAACTTCTGAATATCACTGTCATTGCCTGTCTGCTTCTTAAGAACGATCTTGCAAAAGACCTGGTCTGTGGATATTTAGAAGACTATTGCTTAAATCATTTGGGAGGGAAAGACGGGACGCCTTTGTCTTCTCAGTCAACTAAATGCTTTTGATTTCTTTCTCTATGTCAATAAGTACAGCCCTCAGATGTTTGTCTGCAATACAGTTTTCTTCTGAATTTTTTTCCCCTGGGTTTTTTTGAGTCTTGTTTTTAAAAATGAGCAGCTTGGGATCTGTCTGCTCTGAAACTGCGTTCAAATTGCACAGCACACTTCACAGTGTAAGCCTAGATGGGAGTCAGGGAAGCTTGATAGCTAGGAGTAGAGCTGCTAATTTTTATGTTCCCAACTGTTAAAGAATTCATAGCCGTGAGGTGTGCGAATAAATTCCCCGGTCAGTGCCTGGAGAGTCGGGCACCTTGGGACAGGGTTCAGTGGAGATTTCCGCACTAGCCAGAAGATGAGGATGACAAGGCGTATCTTGAACTTTTCTTCATGTGAGTGTCTCAGCTGAGGATGAATTCATAGTAACTTTGTCATAGGAGAACAGATAAGGGCAGGCGCGTGAGGATCAGCTCCCGTGTCGTCTCAGAGGAGCAGTGTGTGGCACGGCCAGGGCGGTAGCTGCACGGGCTGGCATCAGGCCTGGGCTGGTGAGCCTGACTCTTGATCAGACAAAGTGTCCTCCTCTTTTCCTGCGTCTGTTACACACTTGGATATTTCCCTGCTCTGGGACTCCTGTGTCGCCAGGAGAATTAATGAAATAAAACCCTAGAAAAAACTGAATTAGAAGGACTGTTTAATTAGGACACCTCTTTTCTATTAGTATTTTTTTTTAAATCTGATATAATGCTGATGCCTAAAGAATACTTCGGAATACTCTCCCTTTAATCAACAAACATCCCTAAGAAGAAAGGAAATTCAGGGAGTTCTGCAGCAGAATTTAAAAAGCATTGTATTCTAAGGAAATAAAATTATCCCACCCCCATATTTGTCAGGAAAAAGTAGAACATCCTTCTGTGTCGTCTTTACCAAACATGGGAAAAGGGGAAATAAACATCTTACTTTATGGACTTTTATTTAAAGACAATCTAATGATGAAATTAATCTTATTTTCTCCAAAGCCTTCCCCCGTTACTGTTTTCAAGTATTTGTGATTTTCTTTACCATGACCTAATTGTCAAAAAGGTAGCATTGTAAACTATTTTTTTTTTGCACACAAAAATATGCTTACGTTTGTTTGTTCAGAGCTGTGGTTGCTGAATTTTATCTCTTTATATTAAATAACATGAGGTTTTCAAATTTTAAAATAACAAGCTCACTCAAAATTTGAGCAAATACTCTTCCCAATATAATAAAGTGCAAATAATGCCAAGGTAATTCAATATACATTTGTGTCTGACAGAGATGCTAAAGACTTTCTTCAGTCAGCATGGCTTCAGGCATGTACATCTGTGATTTTTAAGTTTTTATCTTACTTTTTCCTATCAATTTTTATTCACTTCTTGCCTCCCCCTTTTTTCTTTAAATTAACAAATAAGATAATATAGAAAAGTCACTTTTCCTGTGGGTTCTCTGGGATTATTTGGTTATAACAAGTAAGATTGTAATTTCTGTTGAGGCTTTTTAGAACTAATGAAAATTATCAACATGTCACACAGCTGCATTTCAGTTTTGTTTGTCAGAGCCCAGAACAGAATTGATTTTATAAATAGATCCTAAATGTGAGCATAGAATGTGCATACTGATGAGTTCATGGTAAGACTTTGTTTAGAAATACTTTTACAATTTACCCATGAAGAGGAAAAAGAATTATATGTCAAACAGAACAATGTAAAGCAGTTTTTTCCAAAGTCATTTATGCAACTCCATATCCTTCACGAAATATCCTACTGAAGTGGTTTTTGCTTTATGCTTATTGATGAGATAGAAGAAGGTTTCATGTGTATTAGAAAGAAATCAAATGCTCTGGAAAATGGAACATCTTATTTTACTATAGCACAGATTCAGTGAGTCTGACAGGAGTTTTTTTGAGAAAGTTAATTAAAATCAAATTGATCTGGGCTCCTTTTCCCTACTTAAAGTTTTTTACAAGCATATTAGTGATGATGAAGGCGAAAAGATGGAAAGAGGAATAGCTTTTCTGGGAGGTCTGAGGTTTCCTAGGTCCTCTTTGTGAACCACTCCTTTTCTGCCAGTGACGTTCCTTAGCAAGGAGGTGTTCTGAAGAGCCTTTGCTCATCGGTGATTCGAGGGGCTGCTCAGCTAGTCCAGTAGCTTATAAAATGTTATGGTCACACCCTTAGGTAAGCCTTTTTTCCTCCATTTGCAAACTAGTTTGAGTGCTGAGTCTTTTTCCTGTTAAACTGAACTCTGCAGGTTCGTAATGGATAAGCACTTCGTCTTGCCAACCACTAGCAGGGCTTGTATATGCAATACACAGTTCTGCAGAGTCAGAATATGGCATGGCAATACAGCTCTTAAGGTCATGGGAAGTTCCCCCTCTTTGTATTAAAATATTCCTCCCTCGACAGCATCACCATAAGCAGGAGTTTTATTCATCTCTAGCTGTAAGATACTTGCTACAGTTATATACCCAGCCTGAAGAAGAGACTAAAGATGCTTCAGCAAACATTTTTGCTTAGATACCCAGGGAAGGGTGAAGAAGTTTGTCTGTTACTGTGTCTGGTTTTGTGTCTGACCCCGCAACTAGGGTCCCAAGCTTGTTCTGGCACACCTCCTTCGGAAACACGCCTTTCACTGCAGGTGGGCTCCCATGCATAGGATGGGCGTTCTAGTTCACAAGGTTGTCCTGCTTTTTAACCCACGTATACCTCATTGTTCCAGTCTTCACATACTCTCCCTTTTTTTTTTTTTTCCCCCTAACATCTTGAGTAGTTCTTCTCTTGAGACTTTCAGTGCATTTTTGGGGAATTGGAATCCAGCTCTTTTTCTGGTACTGTGGAGCCTGAAGCAGACTGTGGAGCCATATTGTAGAGAAAAGTTCAGAACTTCCTGGTTCAGGGATTATGTTGTGCTGTTACCAGAGGTGTGGATATTTGTAAACTCGTTTGCCAGGTAGAGTTGTGCTTCTATTATGAAGGAACTTTGCAAAGACAACTACCCCCGTCCTTCTGGGGCTTAATATAGTTAAGACATTTGTTTATATGATGCACTGAAAAAAAATTCTGCAAATGCAGAGGCTGCGTCCATGCTTGATGTGTTTTGAAGTGTTCATAGACTTCACTGTGATGGTTTTGCTGGTGTACTGTATTATTTTGATGAATGTGTCTGTAGTATTTGCATTTATTTCTGCTGTTATGTAGGCCAGTATTGTAACATCTATTAAGTGGAGGTGCTTCTAGGTTTTGTGACTTATTTTCATAGAGTCAATGCTCTCTGCAGTATTTTATATTAGATTTTGACCGGCTCATTTAAGAAGCCCCTAGAAGTGGTGCATTTAAGAAGTCCACCTCATTTAAGAAGCAGATCACTATATCCTTCTCATCCTGGATCTGACTTTGAAGAGGTTGGACTAGATGACCTCCTTTGGTTTTTTTCAACCTAAATTACTCAGTGACTGGATGATTCCTGCTACTTGCAGAATGATTTAATTTCTAATAAGCAACAGAGGAGGATGAATACTGTTCTTACAAAGCCTGGATGATGCTGGTTTCCAGTGTACTCTTCAGAAGGTTAATCCGCAGACTTATACTTGTTTGGTGTACCTTTGAAGAGTGTCTTTAGGATTATCCAAATTCACTGTCTGCAGTGACCTGGAAATATTTTCTTTCTAGTTTTCTTATAATAATCAGATTAGTTTGATCATCAAAATGTAAAAGCTGGTTGGTTCGTGATAATTTGGTACTGCTTATCAAAGCCATTTGTATTGAATTAAAAGGAGCAAAAATCTGATATATAGCACACTTCCCACCAAAGCTGAAATGTGCTTTGCTGTTGTGAATTATAGATCAGGTGTATGTCCATTATGTGTCATCCAATTGCCAAGGTATGGCCTCACTGAATACATAAAATATGACTTTAGGGAAACTGTGCACATGATGAACCTATAAAATGGCATGGTAGCACAGCTGAATCAGTGGTATCGTTCCGAAGAGCATGTACGGTCCCCCTGATCCTGAGGGGCCTCTAAAGCTTGGCTGACATGAAAACATTATTCTCTAAATCAGTGATTGTAATAACCATTCTGGTTTGTGATGTTCAGAATATAATATTTGTGCCATAGAGCGGTTGTGGATATCTTTGAAAAATCAACCTCTGATCAATGATGGGAAAATAAAACTACCTGTTTAGATTCCTAGGTATTAATATTTGTATTGAATATAACCAGTATGGCTGACGTCGCTAGTAATAACATAAAGAGCAAAAAATTGACATACATAAAACATTGGATCAGAGCTGAAATGATGTTTTTAGCATGAGTATGTGTTGCATTAAAGCTAAAATAATTTTGTTGTTTTTTTCTGTTTTAAAAATTCATGCTGCCCTGATCTATTTTCCCATCAGTCTTCATATTATCCTAGCAAGAACAGTCAGTCATTCATTTTTCTTTAAGTTATAATTTGTCAACTGTATTTCTCTACCAGATTATTTTGTCGCTGTTGTACTACATACCCCTCTTAAAGTGATTTACCTTTTTATTCAGCACTCAAAAATGAAATGTATGGCAGAAAATTTTTGGTTCAGCCACTCTGCAGAAGTGAACATTGTCCATCGCTTTGATTTTGACAGATTAATACTTCCGCCTTCATCTCTCTAAACATAGTGTTGACAACATAGCTGAGAGATTAGCCCTTTCCTTAATTTTGTTTCGAAATCCTCATTGAATCCTATCGAATCCCATAGAATCGAAATCCTATGAATTTATGTTGTACAAAATTAATATATAGAACAAAAGCTGTCAGAGCCATAAGTATTGGTCAAAGACTTACTCGGGTCCTTTTTCTTTAGTTTCTTTGGAGAGATAAAATGCATCTTTTATTTTTGAAGGAAAATTATTTTAAAGTGTTTATCTGCATTCTCTTATTTTAAATATCTCATTCTCAGTAGTTTAGGCCTGGGTGAGTAAGGGTAAATAGATGCACTGATGCAAATCCATGGTTTGATTTCAAGTTGGATCGGTCCTTGTAATTCTGTGCCACAAATTTAACAGAAGGTGCCTTATACAAATTACAGCTTGTTCAAAATGTAGCTGCCAGAATATTAATTTGAACAAAATATTCACAACCCACATTTTTTTCCAACTTCTGGATCTTTTGCTGAGTTTTCCAATCTGCTGATTCTGTGCTTCTGTGTATTTCCTGATTAACTGGCAAGTTCTTGAAAAAAGCCATCTTAGGGATTCCTTGTGTTACTCTGAACCCAGACTGAGTTCTGGCTTTTTTGTTATGCTCTTTTGAATGTCTGCTCATTAGTCCAGCACATAGAAATGAGTGGCTGGTATGTCTGTGTTTGTTTGTGAGTTCTTTCATTTTGATACAGACTGAATCGATTCATTCTGGCTGATGTACAAGAGATCTTTCCGGTCTCACTTAACTAGACCTGATGGCCTGACTTAGATTTTCCGAGGGATTGAAGTGCTTTTAAATGGCAGATCATGGAAGCAGATGTGACTTTCATATCTGAGCTGGACACGGCTCCCCTCGCCACATTCTCAATAGCACATTCTCCTGCAGAATGGCTCCGAGTACAGACCAGGAGCTGCATCCTGCCTTCCCGTCTGTCCAGGCTTTCAGGTGAGACTCCTGACTTGCAGAGGGCTCACACAAAGGCTGTTTTAGTATAAACTGAAAGAATAAAGAAGAGGTTAAAGCTAAAGAACAATGTCTAAGCACCAGTCATATGCTGGTAGAGAGATACCTCTGTCCTCAATGGCAAAGTAACACAAGGTGTAGCAGAGCTGTCATAGCATTTTGTGGTCTGTGCAGTGGCATGATGTATGGCTGCTGCCCCGTGTCTGTGTCCAGTTCCTTATAGTCTGTCACTAAATGGAGTTCTGAAACAGTTACAAAGTTGAAGATTACCTTAACAGATAGTAATATACTGGTTTGAGTGTATTTGGATTGCATCCTAAGGAGAAAATGTTATTTATGTTATAACTGTCAGAGAATGGAAGAAGAATTGCATTAACAAACACATTACATCCATGTATTTATAGATCCAGACTCCCTTAGGGAATGCTGCCAAACATGATATTCCTCACATTTTGTTTGTAAGTTGCATCTTAGAGTAGAAAGATATATGCTGTAAATACATTATTATCCTCATAACTGAGGCCTTGATTAAATAGAAAATTTAAACACATCCTTAAATCTCACTGAGGTCAGGTGGTCATAAAAATAAGCTGAAAATTCAGTATAAGTTCAGCATATTTAATGACTTGGCTATATTCTATTGCTTGCCCAGAATTTTAAGAAACATATTTTTGAAATTATTCTTATGTGGTACAGTGTATTTATAAAGTAAACATCCTTTTTCTTGTTTGTTTTCTTTTTTCTCAGATACACTCTCATCACAGTTCTGATTTATTCTTTCATACTCCTGAGTCTTTTGGCTGTGGTTTAATGGTGTCATGGGACTTTAACGATTTAGTGGGAAATAAATGTATAGGAGTGCTCTCTTCAGTCCAGAATCTGACATCTTCACATGTCAAAAGGTGACCTACTCTTAATATTACCATATTAAATTTATCTTATTGTCAGGATAAGGTGTGTTTTGGTGTGATCAAGGATAGCAAAACCTGATGTACACATTAGGAAAATTCTGTCTGCTTCCAGAGTTTCATTTGTTGTACCTTAGAAACATAGGCTAGTGCAAGTGGCCATCTCAAGGCAAGGCTTGTACCTCTTAGTTCTGTGGAGGCCAATGTCAAGGTCCCTGGTTTTAGTTTTGCTTTTCTTATAGTTGCCCTTTTAAAATTAATTTCTGTGAAGGACATTTCCATAAAAGACATTTGGGGAATGGCAGTGGCTGATGAAGTTAAAGCTTCATGTTGACAACATGATACTTAGTTTCATGAAATGTTGACGCAATTTTCCAGGGTACTGTAAAATCCAATATCTAACTGAAGTAATTTTCCACCGTGAGGTGACTACTAAGTTAAGGAAGTATACGTAAAGAACTCTTTTTATAACATGTAATTCAGAAACTTCCCTTACATAATTGATCTTTCCACATTGTTTAAATAAGATTTCCATATGCTTAATTAAAATAAAGTCAAGTTTGGGGAAAAAAAAAAAAAAGGAACATGTGAGTTTGACACTAGCTTGGGGGAGAGAAGATCATATTTAAATGGAAAATATAAAACCACTATTTCTACCAGAAATAAAAGTCCATGCTTTACAGAAATTGTGGAAGCCTCTCTGCTGATTTTTCCGTCCTTCAGAACCTGTGCAGTAATTTAAAAGAATTAGGTGTTAATCTGTGTTCTCTGTATTTGGTATATAAATAATTGTTTTAATCACTGTCAGGTGCTGCATCTCTGGAGGGGAAAATGTTGCTAAAAAAAAGAGTCCTGTTCACTTGCAAACAGGTTGCCCCAAGAGTAATGAACAGTGAGACAGGATTTCGTCTGTGTTTCTGCTGTGGGTCCCCAGACCCTCCATCACAGTAACTCCTGTCACCTCGTTTGTCCCCGTCTGCGTCACGCGGCTCGCCCCTGGCCGCACAGCATCCCCTTTGGATCTGCCTCCTGCTCGTCCAGGGGCATGGGGCATGCCTACCGCAGGGCAAACGTCTGCTCGCAAAGGCACCGAGTTCAATTTTTCTCTGCTACTAGCTGAAATTTTATAAAATTTAGAGAAATATCATTATAGTTGAAGCCTCACATTTAGTCAAACTTGATTCTAGAAACATATTAGAGATTTTTGAGGAGGAGCAAAGGTGGCTGGCAGCTTTCTGCAGCTTGGTGCCTGTGCATTATTGCTTCAGCGTCTGATGCTAAAGAAGCACTTTCCTGCCCGCTAATTAGGAAGTTATTATCTATAGCTGTTTAAAAAGGAAGCAGCTCTAAAACGTGAGGGGCATCTTCTCTGTTCATCCTCCCAAGTGCTCTTTTCCTTATTTCATTGTGGGTATCACCGTAAATGTCAATACAAGGTGCATGAAAATGTCTCTTCGGCCAGCAGTGATGTATTAATAGAGTCAATAGGTGAATTTTCATGCAGTGCAGGGTAGTTTAAAATGGAAGGAAACTTACCATAAAGCGCTGCAAGGAAAAAATACAGACGCTTAAGGTAACTCTTAAATTTAGGAGAGGAAGGTGGTGTTGGGAGCTCTAGTCTTTAGCAGTGAGGCAGATGTCTTTTTTTTTTGTTTATGGCATGAGGTGTTTTTCAAATAATTTGGAAAGTGTTAACTGATGAATAAGCAGCTTTTACCGGAAGCTTTTAATGTGAATTTTTGGATTGTGTATTACAAGCAATGAAAATCTCGTAACACTGGAATGCAAAAAGCAGTGTACCTTATCAGCTTTTGTGAAAAATAAACCATATTACATGTATTTACACTAATTATATAATTAGACATTCAAATTACAGTATGTAAATACTTAGTAATCAGCTAAAATTTGCTTTGAAAAACAAGATAATTCCCTCAACCTTAAAAGAATGTTAAGTTAGGAGAAAACCACACGGAAGTACAATGAGAAAATTAGCCTGCAGTAATGAAAACCTCAATAACTGGGGAGCAATGTTTAATTCCATCATTTCCTTTTGTGCACAGCTATATTTAACAATTTGAAGCCTAATCAGGTGATGTGCTGAGCACAGTGAAATAAATAGGAGTTCTCAAGAGTCTGTAATGGTAGAGCCCAGCTCACTTGAAGGATTTGCCTTATTCCCCCCAAAAAGGAGGAATCTCTCTTTTCTCTTTAGAAGACCTCTTGCTTTTTAGGAGATCTCTTGAAAGATACATGGAGTGAGGAGCTGAATGTGTCAGTGAGCCTCATGGTGAGACTACAGCCAAAAGGCAGTGCTAGGGGAGTTTTGCTGAGTTAACAAATCCCTTAATATTTGTTACGGTTATTCCATTTCAGTCTAAACCTGTTTTAAATACAGTGTCTAAATAAAAACATTTATCCCCATGGAACCTTACTCTTTCAGTGTTAAATAATCGAGCATCATTTTTGTAAATTGCTGGTTGTTATTCTTGACTGACATGTTTACTCAGATAACGTAACAGTTTTTCTCAAAGAAATCTACTTAGTGTCTAGATGACATAAACATGTTGTTTTTGTGAAAGAAAGAATTCCCAAGCGTTCTTTACGGTTCTGCCTAATTCTCTTTTCAGGCTTACAGTCTCATTTAATAATTTCCCTTCCTTAGTACCGGTTCAATTACAGTCTATATTTGCCTATATCTGTAAAAAGTGCATTTGGCGAGTCTAGGAATGGTGTCTGCTTAGGAAACACCTTCCTCCTGTGTAGACTGAACCTCATGAATCAATTATAGCCTGCGCTGCTGCTGGTTTTGCTGGCTGGCACAAGTGGATGTGATAAGCCGCACACTTTGCTTGACACTCATCTTCCCCAACACTAACTTGCTTTACTTTTGTAAATGTGGGCCGTGTGGCGGTGAAAGGAGAGGTGAGGGATTGCAGTCGCATGACACAAATCGGCATGGCTTTCATATGAGAAAGTGTTCTTCAGGGCTAGTGACTCAGAAAATGATGTTTAAATCCTGGCCCGTGTGCTGACACTTCCTCACTTACGTGGTATGACAGTAAATGCAAGGAGTGAAGGGCTGGAGTAATTTGGAGATGTTGGGAATTTTGGGAAAGAGAAGGAGGTGAGAGTGTCATGAGATGTACCCATGCCAGGTTTTCTTAGCAGATGGAACACTTTTAAAATTTAGTTTAGTATTACAATTAAATTTAGAGTAGCAGTAAAACTGAGCCAATACAGTAACAAAGAGCAGTAATGCTTTACTAAGATGTTTAAACTGTTATATATAATCGGTATTACTAATTTATGCTAACATAAATTAATATATAACCAGTTATTAATATAATTGTTGATACTTAAAACCTTTATCTTGTTGGTTCCCAAGACCTAAGTGAAGAGGTTTTGCTTTTTGTGACAAAACCAGTTGATCTCAGACTATTTAACAGGCAGGGAACAACTGTATGTGCCTTCCTGGCTATTCATATTAGGCAAGAGAACCAGTAAACAGTGTCATCAGGTCTATCATCTCATTGCCTGAATTGCTGAGGAAGCCCTGGCAGGTACTGCAGAAAAATTGGGTTTTCAGCCACTGAAGGGCAGTGTGCCAGATCATGGGTTTCTTGCCCAAATGTAACGTGTGCTGTTAAAGAAATTTAGCAGGAGGTGTGAGATGCTGCTTTACACAGAATTAGGATGGTAGGCAGATCAGCATTGTTCCCCGGCTTGGCTGGCTCTGGACTGCAGTGGGAGCCAGGAGCTGAGAGCAGCTGCTCAGCCCCAGCTCCAGCCCCACAGCAAGCTTCGACTGTGCCTTTGCCCCGACACCTGCGATTCAGGTTGCTGAGCATCTGGTTGTAACAGAGCATAAGATTCTGTGCAGTAACTACTTGGAAATGTTGGATAATGGTCATCTTGACCAGCTACAGGGAGTCTGCTCTTGCAGGTTATGGTAATATAGTTGCAGGTTATATATTCAAAAGCCTCAGTTAGGTACATTCACTGGTAAATTGAAATAATCCAAGCATGGCAAGAGTGCATCCTTTGTAATCCAAACACATGATCCAGACAGCCATGAATATGCTTTGCACTGAACACATAATGCACCGGCTTAGAACATAGACTTGCTGTGAAGAAAGCCGTGATGAGCACATTTTGGACTACAGCTGATGGATGCTTAGACTTCAATGGTTACTGAAAGGGTAGCGATACCACTGTATTGCAAAGTTATTTTGCTTTGCTACTTTAGTGAAGCCTTAGTGAAAACCAATAAATGACCTCTCTAGCCATAAATTTGATGCAGGTTTCCCAGTTGATTCAAGGGAGGACATTTTTAGTAAAGCAATTTCTGGTGTAGGAGACATGACAAGCATAGAGATGGCAGAGACAGGAAAGACTCTGGATAGTGCTGTGATCTTGACTTGGATAGGTGTACTCTCGCTGGGTAAAAAACGGGCTGCATGGCTGGGCCCAAAGAGTTCAAGAGTAAATGGAGTTCAATCCAGTTGGTGGCCAGTCACAAGTGGTGTTCCTCAGGGCTAAGTATTGGGGCCAGTTTTGTTTAATATCTTTATCAGTGATCTGGACCAGGGGATCAAGTGCACCCTCAGTGAGTTTGCAGAGGACACCAAGTTGAGCAGGAGTGTTGATCTGTTTGAGGGCAGGAGGGGATCTGGACAGGCTGGATCAATAGGCCGAGGTCAATTATATGAGGTTTAACAAGGTCAAGTTTTGTGTTCTGCCCTTCAGTCACAACAACCCCAGGCAATGCTACAGGCTTGGGGAGGAGTGGCTGCAGAGCTGCCCCGTGGAAAAGGACCGGGGGATGTTGGTCAACAGCTGTCTGAGGATGAGCCAGCAGTGTGCTCAGGTGGCCAAGAAGGCCAACAGTGTCCTGGCTTGTATCAGCATTAGTGTGGCCAGCAGGACTAGTAAAGCGGTCGTCCCTCTGTGCTTGGCACTTGTGATGCCGCACCTCGAATACTGTGTTTAGTTTTGTGCCTCTCACTACAAGGACTTTGTGTTGCTGGAGCGTGTCCAGAGAAGAGCAACGAAGCTGGTGAGGGGTCTGGAGCACAAGTCTTGTGAGGAGCGGCTGAGGGAACTGGGGTTGTTCAGTCTGAAGAAAAGGAACCTGAGGGGAGACCTTAATCACTCTCTACAACTACCTGAAAGGGGGTTGTGGTGAGATGGGTGTTGGTCTCTTTTCCAAAGTAACCAGCGATAGGACAAGAGGAAATGGCCTCAAGTTGCGGCAGGGGAGGTTTAGACTAGACACTAGGAAAAATTTCTTCACTGAAAGGGTTGTCAAGCACTGGAACAGGCTGCCCAGGGAAGTGGCTGAGTCACCATCCTTGGAGATATTTAAAATATGTGTACATGTGGCGCTTAGGGACATGGTTTAGGGGTGGACTTGGCAGCGCTAGGTTATCGGTTTGACTCAATCTTAAAGATCTTTTCCAACCTAAATGATTCTGTGGTTCTGTGATGGCAAGATAACTCGCAGAGGCTGATGAGACTTGAGTCATTCCACTTAAAAACAGTGTAGTCGCTACTACTGCTAAGGTACTAAAAAGATTCCTTTGACATTTCCAATCTTTGGAATTTCCTTTCCATCAGCTCTTAAAGAAGTTCCCTAACTTCATAGAACCTGTAGGCTTTTGGGTGCAATCCGTTCCCAGCAATACCAAAGAGACTTTGGTCAGCTTCCCAGTTCTACTAGGGAAAAACTGAATTGTCACTCTCTCAAACAAAACCAAACTACAGTAAAGAGTTATAATATCCAAAGGAATCCTTAGGAGTTTTCATGAAACAACAATTCAACCCAACAGTCAAGATGGCAGTGGCTTTAAAAAAAAAGTCCTTTGTTCCAAGACGGGAAAAATTCCCAAGACAGTGACAGTTTCTCCAGTAACTCAGTTGAAGGCAATTTAGATCATTTGATCTGAGACAAAAGAGCATATTTGAACATACCGTAGTCGCAGATCTAGGTACAAAGCAAAAGATGTGTCAGCTCTAAAATCCAGCGTAGTACTTCAAGGCTATGCTCTTAGAGGGTCTCTTGCATGCAAGATATTTCTTTTTATACCACCAACCACCAGGTATCTAAACTACAGGCTCCTTAGTTCATCACATACTGGAAATACACACAGCAAATTCTCCAGTAGTTGTCAAAGATTTATTTAAAATTAATAGCAATTCAACACTACAATAGCCAAACCTTGTCATATAGTTTTATTTCTGTGTATGAAACAGGACTTTCTGGAAGCATTCATTTTTGACCAATACTTTTTATCTTATCACGTCAATCAAGATAATGGTTCCGTGTAACTTTCCCTTATCTGAGAGGACATACTTGATCAAAAAAACTCATTAAGCATTCTTATGTTAACACCCTCTATCTAAAGGTAAACTGATAGCTTTGTTTTCAATGAGAACTTTTTATTAACTCCAATATATGGACATTTATTAATGGGTTTCCCTTGAGCTTTGCTTATTTTTAACAGCAGAGAATGCTTGAAATGATAGCAATTTGAAAAATCTGATTCTCCTTCTTGTAATTTAAAGTGTCTTCTTGTTATATATATGTTTGGACAAATACTGTTCAGAATGTGGATTCAGATCAGTTCTATGAAAAGCAGTCTCTTCAATATTTCTCCCAACACTGTTGCTGTATTACCTATTGTTGTTTCTTCATGTACATAGCTGTCAGTGTTGCTGCTGGCATGCTTCTTCAGGGAGACTTGATTGAAATCAATAAGTTGTTGGGAAGCGCTCAATTAGCAGTCTTTCACTTCTGGTGGTGATGCCTGCTAAGCCTCCTGTGCTTTCAGCACAATATTTCTGCACCACTTTTCATACCAGGTGTACACATTAATGAAATGAAGAGTAAACCAGGAAACCCTGTGTATACTGCTGTGCCTGTGACTAGGACACCCGACTGGATGGTGGCAGGCACGCAATGACAGGCACAGGTGTACGTGGAAGTTGCAGTTTGACATCTTGTTAGTAGAAGATACCAATCATTTTGGTGGATCAGCAAGATAATAACTAGATCCTTACAGTAAAACAGAAGAGAATGAAAGGGAGCCAAGTGCTTCATCCTTGGCTTTCAGTTCAGTCTTTTGGATCTCCCTATCCCTTCTGTCTTCTGTGCTTGCCCTGATGATACCACAAAAGATTGTGATGTAAATTTAAATCTTTTTTTCTTCCACTAAGTTCAAGTCCACTGTGAAATCCACATTCTTTTTCTCTGTGATGAAATTTTAGGATTTCATTTTCACGGGCATAACCGTAAGGTGCTGCCGCTAAGAATTCATGCCAGTTATTTGTACTAATCCCGTTCTGTGTCAGTGTGCACCCATGTTCCAGTGCAAAATACTCCTTCCCAATTTCCCTTTATTAACCACACCCTCAACCTCATTCTTACTAAACAAAAGTGACGAATTACTCAGAAATGCAGTCTCTGTCAGACTGTCAAGCGGTTACAGGAAGACAGCAATTAAGAAAAGCTAGAAGCAATTTGAAGGCAGAGTTTCAGATCGATAGGCAAAGCAGCAATCAGCTTTCACAGACCTTTGACTGTCCATGAGATGTTAACACGCTGTGCCAGGCAAGTGCCTGCTTTACGTTTTTGAGCATGCACTTTCTTTCTGTGCATCTTGGAGATGTTAATCACCTGGTATCAGTTCCTCCATCTCATGAGATGCTTGGCTGACACATTGTTATTTTTCCAAAATTCTAGATTATATAGTACATCTGTATAGCTTGCCTTGCTTGGATGGGAAAAACAGAGTATTCAGAACGAGTTGTTCACAGTTCCAGCTGTTTTTCACAGCTCTGACTACATCTTTTTGCGAGTGCCTCTTTGTACTGCAAACCTGGAGAGAGCCAGTAACTGCTTATTTGTGGGTATGGTGCAGACTCACTTCAGTAGCGTTTGTTATTAGAAAGTACATGGAACTTGAAGAAAGTAACTTTTTTGGGGCACTATTAAAAAATAAATGAATAAGAGTAAAGGTTTTCAAGCATCTACATGCACTTGTTGAGTTTGTCAAAATATTTGCATTGGCCTTTTTGGCAATTTCCAAATGCATTACTGTGAAACGTGTGCCATCTGCTCACTGTTTGGTGAAATACCGCAGTGAAACATCGAGATTGGTATGAAAGGCCTCAGCTCGGCTTCTTCACCAGTGCCACTGCGCCCCAGCACAGATCTCTGAGCACTTCCCCAGGCCTCCCTGCTGGCCTCGAGGCTTTCTGAGGCCATCAGCTCACCTGCCCTGCTGCTCCTGGAGTGCCCCCATGGAGCCTCACGGCTGCACTTCTGGGTTTGGCTGAATTGGGGATCGAGTGAAAAGTCATGATGCCAGACTCAGGAAGAGCATGTGTCCATTATACCTTCTCTGACCCAATGTAGTTTATCCTGGAAGGCAGTAAGATGGAGACGATGCATGTATCTTCTTTCTGGCAAAGGTCTGAAAAGCAGCTGTTCCAGCAAGTGTTCCTGATTGCACAGTCTTGACACAGCCCAACTCTCAAAGCCAAAGACGAGATCACACATCTCAGAGTTCTTGTTGCAGTATAAAAATCACATAGACATGTCTTGGAAGCCTCAGGGATATCCCACAGGTTTTCTCATGGTTGGGGTGAAGGGAGGGAAAAAAGTCAGAGTGTTTTTTATTATGAATAGCAGTTGCACTTCTGCTCTAATTAGAAAATGTGAAATGATATGTAGAAAGAAATCTTCTAAGAATCTATGCTCAGTCGAAATGAAAGGTGTGTTCTTAATTCACATGAGGTACCACTGTAATTTCTCTTGGCCACTCCATACTTCATTCTCCTCTGTCTTTCTCACTCATATGTTGAACTTCCCTGTTTAAAATTTTAGGAATCGTTCTCTGCCCCTCTTCTGATAATCTGTCATTTTCCAAATAGGTTTTTCTTTTTTCTTCTCTCATTACAACGCAACAGTTTCTTTGTTGACCTTATTTTTGGTTTCTCACCATTCTTTCTTTCTTCACTTGCCATTCCTATGCCAAATGTTCTGTAACATGCTTATGCTCACAAACACTCTCTCTCTCCCCTTGTTTAATTGCTATTCCTTCTGAATTCTTCCAATTCTCACCTCCCTGTTCTGAGTCCCATATTTCATCTGTGTCAGTTTTTATTACTGCCATTTTTATCCGTGTCTCCTTCAAGCTTCCATCACCCTTTGCATTACCTCAAACTAATGATCAAGTGGGAAGTGTATCTGCTCTTTTATTCTTTCTTCTTTCAACACCAGTGTGATTAATCCTAGTCTTTCTGATTGGCCCATGCAGTGATGATTGAGCTGTCGCTCAGACTTTCACCCTGTCTTACCACTGGTATGAAATTGAACTTCAAACCGTGAGAGCATTCAGCACTGTCAGGAGCATGTGAGTCGGTAATTTACAAAGTGGCTCGGTGTTTCATACACTATCCCAACTTATGAATGCAGAAAATACTCTGTAGGACTTATTAACGAATCGTCATACAGCAAGGTCGCTACATGACGTAATCTTGCATCCCTCGGGATGAATGAATTATGGATACAAAACCATTATTGCTCCCTTTTGGCAACATTTTCACTTTCTGTCATACCGTATACCTGTGACGCCTTGGCAATGCTTTGTTTCCTCCCTCCCCCAGTATATTGCTAAACTCCTGGATGCTTTGTATTTTTATTTTTGTAGGAGTGCTTTCATTGTTTTTCCATGGAATTCTCTTTCCTTTTGCTCTTATGGCATGAACCTCTTAAAGCTTACATTAATTCCTGTATTTGTTTTAATAATTTTACTTCAATGAGGAGAAACATCATATAATGCAAGGTGTTTTCAAAATCACTGACAAATAAAATCAATACCATTAAGGTTCTCCTGTATTTATATTGGAATTTCAAAAGTGGAAGTTCAGAGAGACCACCAAGAAAAAACTGCCTTTGTCAAACGTGTGAGTACTTAATCTGAAATATGTACATGTGGTCCGGGCCCCCTTTAAAAGTGTGTGTATGGTACTGGAAGAAGAATCTTGTGAAAATGAAACTTCGCTTGTTAATAAGTGAACTAAATTTTTTGGCATCTCCAACTAAGATTTGAGACTTTTTTTCTATTAAAGCAAATGCCCTCTTTTTCTGATCAAAAAGGCAGTATACCCTCCCCATGCATGAAGTTCCTTTAATGGCATCTTTTCAAATGTATCATAGTGCATATTCAGTATAATTTATAAATAATGTGGTGTGTTAGGTCAAATCATCTTACAGTGTTACATTAAGAAATGGGGATGTGGCAACCTTCAAGGCAGAGCTCCTGCAGAGGCAAGACACTGTATTAATCTCTTTTCCCTTTTGATTTCCAGTCTTCCCTCTCCAGCTTTATAATGCCCTTTCACAAGTGGAGTAACTAAAATGAACAGAGAATGTGAATATACCTTTAAAAAGTACAGTGAATCGGTTTCTATTAAACCTCACTGCGTAAGAATGGGACAGTGTAACTGGCACAAAGTCAGATGAGAGAGAGAGATTAATTCATCTTCTGTCACTTCTGAGAGCAGAGTTCAAACCAATCCAAGGAGACAAAAAAGACTTCTTGCATGTGTGCGTAATGTGTATAGTTGACAGCAGTGAGGTACTTCAAACTGCTCTGCCCTAGTTTCCAGTTTATAGAAGTATCACAAGCCCAACTGTGAGGTTTTGGTTTTGGAAGCAGCCCAGGAGCTGAACTCGAGAAGCTGGTACTTTGTCAGCAGCGCATGGTAAATTAAGGTGCCGCTGGAAGGGCCTGATTAAGGGATGCTATGCCAGCAGATGAGCTTATTCTTTCAAAGGCTCTGAAATTACTCTTTAGGAGAAGGGTTTGGATGTTGTGTGTTGGGAGGATGTCTGTTTCAAAGAAAGCAAGTTCAGAATAAAAAACGAAAGTACTGTCGGGCATTGATAATTGCCTGCTTGTTGACCATCCTAACGCAAGCAGCAACATGTAATGTAAATTTGGACATGGACCATTTACGGTTTCTGAACAGTATGATCTCAGTTGTGACTCTGACCTGTGGCCCCGGGAGAGGCTAAGCAGAGGCTTACTGAGCCCAGCAAGGTCTCCATGGCACAGGGTGCCCGAGGCAGCTTCCCTGGGCCTCAGAACGGAGCAGTAGGGAGCGTGGCTCTCCCTACACCTTTTAAAAGTGTACAGGTTATGTTTCTTTACACGTGAGACCAGACTGGAGAAGTCAGTGCTATTATCAGTGCTAGGCTAATGCAGGCTTGTGTGCAGAGATTATTTCCGTTCCCTGAAAAAAACTACTTGAATGTGTGTATATGCAGAAAAGGTTACATGTGTCCTCCAGCTTCACTGTCCGCCAGACAAGATCAGGTACTGTCAGTACGCGCTGGAATTGCCTCGGCATTTCTGAAATTCGGTTTATTGAAATTTCATGATACAGTCCTCTAGAATTTAATACTTCTTAATCGAATAGCATTTGATAAAATGCATTTGGTAGAGTTTTCTAGAAATGTTTCTAACACCTATAGAAAGCAATAGAAATACTATTTTTAACTTTTTAAACCACAAGACATATTTCTGTAATGTTACTAAAGCAATTTCTTAAAAGTTTTAGAAATAATTTCTATAGGTTTAATATTTTACCTTTTTCCATTGTCTTCTGTAGAATGTTGGAATAAGGGCAGAGGGTCAGTTATCCACTATTTAATAGTAGTAATATGGCAATTTTGAAGGCAAAATAAAGTGGAGGATATGTCTGTAGGATTTTGCTGAATGCCATGAGTATCTGGGTAGCTTTGCTGCAGCAAAACAAAGGAGATGAGGCTGAATTTTTTAATTACAACAATGTTAACATTGCCACTTTTTACAACTCCTACACAAGATGTAATCTGTAATGATAAATATCCCCAGTACTCTGTTAGGACATTAGTTCTGTGTTATTTCCAAGAGAAATATGCTATTCACTGAATTTCTGTAGCAACTTCTGATAACAGTTATTTTGGCTGAAGCAAAAACCAAGATGAGAAAAAAAAAAAATCAGGTTTTCATAGCGAGCCAGACCAGTAACTCTGTACAGCTGAGGAGCTGGACTGACACAAAGCACTGACGTAGCTTTCCTTAACGGTATGTGGGAAGATTGAATGATTGGTCTCCATATTTTAAGCCCAAAGATTCCAGTTCTTTAACGGCCCTGTAAGTGTCAAGTGTGATCGGTATCTTTTATTCCAGTTTTACACGTTGCAGACACGAAAGCACAAGAAAAGATAAAACTTGCATTTTTCTTATTGCAAAAAATATGCAGTTTTTAATCTGCTGACCAGTGTGTGTACAATGTATCATGTATGTCCAGTTGTACTTCAGCTTGGCAAAAGAGGCTGTGACAAGGCTAAGGACCCAGCAAATCTCCAAGAATAGGGAAAAAGCACATGATTTAGTCATAAGGCATCTCTTGGACCCATTCTTGCTTTATTCTAAGAACGTCTACCTCTCTGCTATTTCCCCCTTCTTTTTGCTATATTCTTGAATGATTACTTTGCCTGCATTCATAGAAGTTGCCTCACCAAATCTTTCTGAAATTACTTTGTTGTTTTACCAAGAAGTGACGGATTGTGTCAAACAAGTTCAACAGTGAGTCTGCATGTGTATTTCTGCTCAGCGTTTTGCCTGTAATTTTTCTTCTCTCCATCTGTTAATTATATGTAGTGTCTTGCAAAGGATTACATTAAAACATTTGAAATAATTGCTATGATAGGGGATACTATTAGTCATCATTTTTTTCAATGATAGGTGATAATTTTCTGCTCTGTCCCTTCTGTTTGGGGAGAACAGAGGGCAAGTCTACTAACAGGGAAAAGAAATGCTGAATAGATTAAAGAAATGTTGGACTTGATTAATTTCTCATACGCACTGTATCTCCACTGATTTCACAGAATTGCTCCTGATTTATATCACTGTAACGGAGAGGAAAATCAGTCCCTTAAACTAGACTGCTGTATGTGATTCATTTTGTGTTTTGTCATCCTATAATGTATATCTTGTATTTTTAATATTAAGCTACATATCTTTCAGATCACAATCACATTATATGTAAATGCCTAACTACAGTATTATCTGTCGTAACAGAGTGGTGTTTCTTAATATTTTAGACTTATGTATGATTTAAAAATACAGTGGCCGTCATCTTTCCTGTTTTCTGCAAGACTTGAGATTTTACATATATAGATACACATGTATTTAATATTCCTTAAGCCAAGTATTTAATTCTCAGTATACATCAGGCATTCTGACTGATGAGAGTAGAGTTTTGGCCTTTAAAAGGTGTGGTCTAGTATACTTGAAAATATAGTATGTAATACAAATATTGTTAAATGAAAGTAGAATGGCACTTTTCAGAAACAAAAAGATTTCTACACAAGAACAGTTTATAGAGAGGGCTCTATGGAATTTTCTTAATATTCTGTAATTGATAGAAAATGTGAAAATCACATTTGTGGATGGATAAGTGAACAACTATTGCACACTTTTCCTTAAAAAAGCCCCAGATGCCCCCTGCTTAGGTTTTACTCTAAAAACGTTTGTAGTTAGAGGAGTGGGTGTGATCTTCAGCTATTGCAGAAAGCCTCAGAAACAGCAGGCACATGGAAAGTGTGTCAGAAAATTCTCTTTCTGAAGCCATGGTGTATTGGTCTAGAAAGAAACCCTAAAGCAACTGTGTATGCATTAATAGCTGTCCAACATATCAAAGATCTGAAAGGGTGGAAATAAGTCAGTGATGTATTACACATCACCAGTTATTTCTTTATTCAGCTTGCCGTTCTCAATAGCATAGCAGGGTTTGCATAGATGTTTCATTCACACATGACCTGGTCCTGAAGGATCGGGTTACCTTATGTTGAACTTGAATTTGACCTTGAGGCTAGCCCTGCTTTCAGTGAGGGGCTGGACCAGATGATTTCCAGAGGTTCTTTCCAGTCTGAATTATTCTATATGATAATATGATGCAGACACTTGTTAATCAGCTTCTGTTGCCCAATTCCACATGCAACATAATTATTAGGTGCAATGTCCCACTGAAAAGCTGAGTACATAATGAAAAACTAATGATTAATTCACAAATTCTGTCTGAAATACAAATTGCAAAGTATCTCTGTGTGGATGTTAATGTACAGATGTTCCCAAACATTTTTCATGTTTGATTAAAAGTCTCCTGATCCTAAAAGCATCCTAAATTTTAGCGTAGTTACTAAACTGAAAGTGTACAGCAGCCTTGACCTTAGATTATTTATTATTTGATTGCGTGGTTAAAAAAAAAAAATCATGTAGCAGAAGTGACTGGCTATTGAAACAACAAGCATCCTGTACTTTGGAAAATCATAAGCAATTTAGGAGAGTGTGACAAAAGAGGGATGCATTTGTAATTAATGCTGTTCACCACAAAGAGCTTCGACAGCACCAGTGAAAAAAAGGAAAGAAGCTATATTTAGGATAAGGGTTACACAGAATGAGTATACTGTGCTTAAATACTCCTAATCTCCCTTCCCTATTCTTCTCTCCACCAAAACCAACCCCAACCCAACAAACCCACAAAAACCCAAAAGCCCCAGCAAAATTCTTCAGCATCTTTGGAAAAACAAAACTGTACATGCATAAGAAGAGAGTAAAATTACGGGAGGGGGGATTGGGTGGAGGGGTTGAATCTGAAGAAGGAGTCAGAAAGGTAAGGGCTCCGAATGAGGTACCATTAGCAAACTATGTAAAAAGCAGAAGAAGCATGCTTTTAAAACATGTAAGAAGCCAGGGAATAACAAAAGGAATTGTCGGGTCCTCTGCTTAAGAGGACGGAAGGAAATAAAAAGGTATGTAGAAAGCTGAAAAGCTTAATAGCTACTTTGTGTTAGCCCTTCACTAAAAAGATAATAGTTACAGGCTTAGTGCACTAATAATAGTAACGTAGAGGTGAGATGGAATCAGGAAGGAACAGGTTAAAAAGCGCCTACCAATTTAAGATGGAACACATTAAAATAATCTCTGGAGAGCCAGACAAAATTCTCCCTGGAGTGAGGTAGCATCAGTATCAAAGCCCTTGGCAATTTAATTAGTGAATTCATAGAAGGGAGGGAATTTCACTGGGGCTGGAAATGAATGCCACAGAATGAAACCAAGCAGGTGTAAGATTCACATTCTCAAATTCAGCTTTTTCAGTTCAGATCTTTAGACCCAAGGGAATATTCTGCTGCCCTGAAAATCCATTGTTCAACATGGTATACGACCCTGACTGAACAGCCTGTGAACCTGGCTTGCTAATTAGTACTTATTTTGGCAGCGGTCGTTATATGGCCAACAGCCAGTCTTACAGGCTGCGGGGACGCATTCTGCAAAGACGTGGACTTTGAGTGGCAATATTACATGGTATCACTTCCTACAACAGTGAGTCAACCTCCCAGTCTGCAGCGATACTGATTGATAACTTGCATTATTTTTTAAAGTTGAGGGACTCAACACTGTTGTGCTAAACACACATGAAGAGGGAGCATGAAATCACTGTGGTTGCTGTCCAATCTTTTCTTTATAATTATTTCATAAGCTGCCATCTGTAATTAAGTTTAAATTGTCAGTGGTTCCATAGCATAGTGGTGTCATTGATAATAACATGTACACATTTATATAATCCTTTCTATTGGGAAACATCAAAAAATCATGTCTGGGAATTCATAATGCTTTTTTCAAACAAGAAAGAAGATAAAACAGAAATTTCAATGGAGTCTTATAAACCCACATTCTTATTGTTGTTTTCCTTCCATTTTTCTTTTTAATCTCTGCAAACAGGATATTTTTGAATCTAGACTATTTCTACAGTTTGTTTGTTAAACAGTCGTCCTCAGTGAAGTTCAGGTTCCAATTTTAGAATAGGAAAACAAACAGCAGCAGAGTGCAGGTAGGATTTTCCTTCAGAATATTACATGTGTCATTTGCTCTGTGAGTATTCCTCCAAATAGTTAAGTCACCTACTTGTACCTTTATCAGTTTTCCTGATGTGGAGGAGATATTAAAATCTGTCTCTCCTCTGGGGGAAGCTTATGCATCCAAGCGCATGATTCTTACCACCCCTTAGGCTGTCTCTGTTAAAATGTTCCATCAAAGCCTAAAGCAGCTGCATATGAAGCAATGGTAGAAGCATAGCAGAAGCTCAGAAATGTTGCTGGCCCTCCTCAGAGTAAGAGCATGTTCAAGAACAGGAGAATGAGGGATTTCTCCAGGCACTCCTCACCACTGGGGCCTCAGTGGGAAGTCTGCCATGCAGGAGAGGCTCCCACTCGGAGGTCAGATCCCCCCATTGATTAGCAGAGCACGGGAGAAATGAAGTGTTATTTGCTTCACCCTATTTCTGTAAAAGATGATGTAAACATCCTGGTTTTATAGCATATATGTAACATATGCAATTGCCATATGTTGTCATATCCCATAATTGTGGTTCTCCTTGTAGATGAGAGAGTTTATGCTCCCTGTCCAAATAAGAGGAGAGAAAAAAAAAAAAGCCTTTCCAGGCTGTCTCTAGTGACCCTCAGTCTCGTGTCCTCTTCTCAGCTATCATTTCTGTCTGCCTCCGATTGTGTTTGTGAACCCATCTGGGATTATGTGTTATGTTAAACATAACACGCAGTTAGTTATACGTGCGCCAGATATTTCTGTGAGTGATACAATAGATCTTCAGCTGTACAGCAGCAGCTTGGGACTGGATGGGATGCAAAGGTGTGGAGAGGGTTGGCCCATGTCGTTGCGAGACTCCTGTTTACTGTCCTTGAAAGGTTGTAGCAAATGGGAAAGGTTTGTCATTGCGGGAAAAAGCAAATGTTGCACCCAACTCGGTAAAAGAGGAGGAGGAGGGTCCACCAAGGAGGACCTGGGGGTGCTAGTAGAAAGAAAGTTGACTATGAGATAACTTAGCTCTTCTTTTAGAAGGAGATTTTAGTAGATGAAGTCAAGGTGACCTAACCTTCGTTTTCCTATGGCTGTTTGCATTTCACTGCCTTTGTTATCTATAGGGTCCCCAGCTCTGGCCCTTGTATGACATTGTGAATTCATCCGTCCTTACGGCCTTGTCCAGTACGGGCCATTAGCAGTCCCAGAGCTGTACGTGCTCTGCAGCGGGCACTGGGGAGCTCCGCGGAGGGCGGCTCGGTTTATTCCTTGCTGCCTGGCGCGGCTGAGGCATCCACGGCAGTGGCGTCAGGAAGCCGCCTGCAGTCTTGCTTCTTTGTATGGTTCTGCTGAAGGTGCTGAAAAAGCCCGTGGCAGTCTTGTATGAGCTGTGCATGGAGAAACTGTCATCCCCTGCAAATGGTCTCTGAAATACAGGGGCGGAGGAACGTTCAGTCATTTGTTGCAGATTGGATTCATCTGGTATTCATGTTTGCCGATACCATAAATTGCGGCTGTAGATATTTGGCTCTTTTACTGCTACTTGGATGGGCACTTGCGTCACGTAAGGGGAGCTGGATTTCAGAACCGGAAGTTTTTGAATTTACTCTGTTTAATGTTTCTCGATTTTTCTCCCAGCAATATACCATTTTTTGACTAATGTTTTTGAATATTTTGGGGAGTGACTATAGTAGCGCTTACTTTTTTTTCATAGAGGCAAAAGCAAGAGGTCTCATATATCTGCCATATATGTGATATATGTGAGTTACACGCTGTACTGTAGATAGCCATTTCCCTGGAGACAGCATGGGTGACTGTGAGGGCAGGGTGGCCTGAAGATAACGGCTATCTGCTATCTTGGCACAAAATATTAGTAGCGAGCATCTAATGTGTTTTTGCTTTCCCTCTTTATTTCAAAAGCAGAATTAAAAGGAGTTTTGTTGAATTGAAACAAAACCTTTTACAAGTTAATATCTCTGTTAATGCTTGCACTTCATGTAGCTTTTCCAGTCTGACAGTGAACGACAACAGTGAGGTCAGGTAATTTTTAGGAAGTTGCTCTAAAGAAAAAACAGAAAAATAAACCTTTTTAATTATAAGCCCTGATTATGTAAAGTAGTCAGATATGGGCTTTTTTGCTTGGCTTCTGTCTTTCTCTTTTAAGATGTCTTGTTTAGAAGTCCAACTGCTGAAATGGAGGGTTTTCATTTAGCGTTTAAAATGAAATAGAATATCTGCTTCCTTATTGTGTAGCTCTCTGCTTATAATCTTTAGAGTTAGCTTATTTAGCTTTATAGCAGCATTCCTGTACGTAGTTTGTGTCTTTGAACCTCATTGCTCCCCCTCCTCATTTTATTATCACAAAATTCAAAATACTTGACAAGGGAAAGGACTTCAGAGGCTACAGCACAATCATACTTCCCCGACATCAAAGTGAGAAAAAACTGCAAGATGAGCCATCTTGACCAACATGAAACAGGACTTTGACATTGTAATGCATTGACATCGCTCTTGTTTAATCTTTTTTCCTCTCTTTGTAATTATTATTTTTTTTATTTAGGACACCAAAAAGAGGGATATCCTAAGGATACTTATGACTTAGGCAACCCATAAGTGAGCAGAGGTGTAAAAAGCATCTGTAGCCCCACTTGGCTTTGAAAAGAGAATCAAACCTACTGAAAAATACAAGGATTGCCTGGCTGAATGTCATATATAATGCTCAATGTGCTGATGTTTCCTTGCTGGCCACTAAAATATAAAATAAGAAATTGATTTATTACACCAGCTTAGCAGCAAATAAGTAGCACTTGATGCTGATAATACACTGAAACCTAAAAACACACAAACCTTAGGTTATGCCAAATAATTGTGACCTTTTTTTTAAAAAAATACTTTTAATACTGGCAAAAAATGAAAATTTTATTCTTTGGTATCCTAAATTCAACTTCAGTAAGCTAATGCTATTATTACTGACAAATTAGTTCTCTAAATATAATTTGGAAAATAGTTACTAGAATTATATTATCATTATAGGAAAATGTAGTTATTAGAACCTGAGAAATACATGTGTATGGAAGGTGTGCATTTACACACTCGGCTTGTAAACTCTGTGTGTAATATAGATAAGTGCTTTTGTGCGGTACAGCTACTGAAAGATCATCACAAGTTTTTTGTTATCCTGCCTGAGGACAAGAGCTCTTTGCTAAATTCTAAGTGATTTGACTTATTGTGCTTAAATATATTTTATTGTAATTATCTAATAGACAAATATGCAAAATTGTTTTTTATCCTCAGTGTGACACTGATAAGCAAACAGTCTATGTGCTTTATTTTTAAAGTGTCAAAGTGTTAAGAGTAAAAACTTTAAAAAGAATAAATAAATAATTTAAAAATAAAATAATGAAAATAAAACCATATTGGGGTATTTTCCGGTAGTGTCTGCAGCACGGCAGGATGTTGTGCTGTTACTCTAGGTAGAATGTGAGCAGAGCTATAAGGAACAGTGAAGTAAGTCCATCTGAGGAAAAAAAACAGAATGTTAGAAGTATTGTAGCTTTAGTGTTTTGACTTTTTTTACATTTAAGAAATACGTTTAATGAAAATATTTCTCACTGACTTAGTGTGTGAGCTAAAGTATATATTTATGGACATAGTTGTATTTTCTAAACGTTGGATAGAATGTATTAATGAACATGGTATGACTGGTGTTATACTTAGATGATTATATTTTATTTCTGTTAGGTTCCTGATTTTTTAATTAAATAAATATTTCTTGATGAAATAAATAGATTTTTCTTTTAAATAGAATATGTTTTGCTGTATATTGAGTATAAAGTCAAAAGATTCACAGTAAAATATGAATCCTTTAAATAAGAATGTAAATAGCCAGCATGTCAGCTTTGAATGTGCAAATGTTTTTTGTATAAAAACTGAGGGTTTTTTTTGACGGCTTTGTCTCTGAATGCATGATAAGTAGCACTGTTATGATAAGTAATTATCTATTGAATCCTTTAGAGCTGGTGCAGTGAAAGTAGCACATGGTGTACTTACCTGGCTAAACTGGTAGGGAATGCTTCATAAAAGTGAGACGTTGCAGAAAAATAATAATATTTATGCTCTATTTTTTCATGACAAGCAGCTGTCTTTATCACACCATCTCCTCATCAAAATGTATATTATCCTATGCTGTAAATTAGACACAATGCTGTGCATTATGACAGGCTGGGGAAAAAAAGGCATTGAAAGGGTATGATATTAAGACAACAAATTATTTGAATTGTTAGGGATTACTGGAGAGGATATTATACTTCCTGTTTGCTCTGATGTAGTCAGGAATAAGCAAGTTTTTCTGTATTTCTGG
The DNA here is from genome assembly GCF_000687285.1 of Phaethon lepturus. Lineage (NCBI taxonomy): Eukaryota > Metazoa > Chordata > Aves > Phaethontiformes > Phaethontidae > Phaethon > Phaethon lepturus. The sequence continues at coordinate 57,473 of NW_010522565.1, forward strand.
AATGGTCTGACTGTGTGCGTGGAGAGAAGACAAGCACGCTGGTACATAGGCAAGCGGTCACTGATCTTGCTTTAAGAAGGACTCGGAGCTAGCAAAGGAGGAGAGTCGTCCTGCAGGTGCGTAGGGAAGTCAGTTGTTGCTATGGTCTCAATTGGGTGCCTGGAAGCACTGATGTATGTGTGAAATGTTTTCATATCACAAACATATTAGCAACTTACTTGATACCAAGCACAGAAAAAGAAACCCGTACTGTTCGTGCATCTCCTTGTTTTCCTCTTAGGGTGTCAGCAGCCAATTTGTTGTCGGGTCTTTTCTGTGATTCTTTCTTAGTGCTCATCAGGGTGCCGATAGACTGAAGCCATCCAGCATGAAGAGATTTTTTCACGTCACAGTTGCAGAAGCAAGCTACTTCTTGCCAAGCACAGATAATACCAATAAACATTACACATTCACATTTCCCTTTTGTTGTTTAATAAGGGAAAAGTGTCCTGGTGATTGCTCAGCCATCAAGCAGAAAAAATTACAACTTATACTTTCTTTTCTTTTTGCTCTTTTGTCAACGGAGAGTCTCCTTTCCTCAGCCTTCTGCTGTAAACTATAGAGAGCATATAGAGAGTCTCAATGGGAAAATGTAAAATTGCACAGCTCTGTTGCCAGTCGCAAACAAAGGCGCCTGTCCTCTTAGCTGTATGTGGGTTTCCTTCTTGGCCACAATTGTTTCCCTGATTTTCAGAGGCGTGTTTATATGTTTGGGATACGCCTGCTTTCTCCAAACACTCTACTGTAAGGTTTATTAAAGAAAGTTGTATGTGTGCAACCTAGATTCCCCCGTTAATCTTTTTAGTAGGGATTTTTTTGCTCTAACACCTGCCTCTTCTGTGGAGTCGGGTGGTGTACGGCCGTGCGCTGCAAAGCACCTCCCACACAGAGAGTAGTCTGAGGGCTGCGTTTGAAATAACCGGTTAATAAAGCGTGTGTGTGTAAACAAAATTCTTTGCTTTAAAGTCCCATTTGCTTAATGTTAGTGCCACCACCAAGAACTGTCGTCCTTTCCTCCTCACTGCTTACGCTGTAAGTTTCTGCTTGGTGTAAGAAAGAAAATGTGCCCAAGCATTTGTTTTGGGTTCCCCCCCACCCCACCCCCGAAGATGACAGAACCCAGATCCTTGTGCAAAATAGCTATGGAAATTCCTCCTTCGTTAGGCTTGAAATATCTTTACTAATCTTTAAGTCTACTAATCTACTCTGTCTGCCAGCATGAATTTGGCTCAGTTCCTTACATGACAGTAAACCGCTACTAAACTACTGTTACTATCTTAATCTTTTTTGTATATCAGTAGTCATAATAAACCAGCAATAATAAATGCCAGCAATAGGCATAAATACTAATATTCCAGCATGATTTTCTATATTTTCATTTTGTTTCATTCATAGTATCAAAAAAAGAAAATTGAAATAAATAGGAAGCCTTCCCATTATTCTGAAAACTTTTGCTCTTAGCCTTGTGGTCATGGAGTAAGCTCTGTGGTAGGCATGTACTTCTGCTGCTTACATACGTGAACTGAAGTGTGCAGCAAGTGTGTATGTATGTGTGTTTGTAGATATATATACACACACTTTGTCTTCCATTTAAATGTTAACTCCAGCTTAAAATGATCTGGTCCTTTCAGGCCCTCAGGTTTTTTCCCTAGTATCTTGGGGTTAATTAATGTCTTACAGATACCAAATTTTAGATGTAGAAAATAAGACAGTGTTCCAACAGTGCTGTTCACTTAACGTCTGCTTCTATGTCTCCTTAAGTATGCAAGACGGACGTCGCCTCCATTGCTGGCAGACCCTTTAGAATGTACTCCATCTTTACGCTTGTCAAAGTATGCTGTACTTCTACTTCTGTAGCAAATGTACTACATTGTATGTAGTATATACAGAATTTAACATTTTTCTTGTAACACCTGTACCAAAACTGTCTTGGAAATACATAAGAAACACATATTCAGGGAGTCATCTAGTGTGCTGTGTTTTTCTCAAAGCCCAGTTATTTTCCCAATAAATTCTGACAGTAATTTTGGTTTAGAATGCTAATTTAGAAAGCAATCATACAAAACTTTACATATACTAGTTTATAATTAGGATACTGGAAAGGATCTTTACATAGCTCCATATAAGACTACAGTCTGATTTCTCTTTTCATTCTGAGATAGGAATTTATGGCTGGTCTGGGAAGTTCTGGTAAGAGTCTTCTAATATATTGCTTAGCAAAATAATCATACTGTATTGAATGAATTCATACATTAGCATGACTCACATACAAGGCTGAGCAGTTGCACAGTTAAGCCAGCCACTTCCAGTAAATAGAATTCAGTCTCATGTTTATTTTAATTTTATTTAATGTATTGCATATGCATATTTTCATATTTTTCCAAGAAGACATGATTCCTCTCCCCTGCCCTGCTCTCTATGTGGCAAATAGGCATGATACCTCCTCAGATGGCTAAAAACCCACCAGCTTTCACCTGTGGAGTCATATTTTTCTGAAACTACATCTCTTTTAGGAATCAGGTCCCTGTATGTAAATCAGTATGGAAAGACAATGCTTAAAACCTGCCTGGTAGAAAACAGTTCAAGCTGTTTGACCAGGAAATCTTGCCAAAATACAGTTGTTCTGTATGTAAAAAAATAAATTAAAAAGGTAACTAAAAAAAAGGAATATGGAGAGAAATATGAGCAAATGACGTTAACACATTCAGGGGCTCTGTTCTATTGTCTGTAAGAACTAATGTAAGTGTTGTTGAAAGAAAGCTTTTCATATAACTGTATACAAAGAGGATTTGGTTTTCAGATACTGCATTAAAATCTAAATGTTTTTCAAGATACAGAGTTGCATTGGATCTCTTTAAACTCATTTCTAATACCTAAAATTTCTGATTTCGAAACTTATTTTAGAATTTGACTTAAGCTTTTTACTTTGGACATTTCTCTTTCTGTTGAATTGGGCACAACGGCTTCTCGAGCATCTTCAAATATCCAGTTTTTTTTCAGTCCATTATCTTGTTCAAGGTGGCATATTTATCTTGTCATCATTTACTGTCTGCCCTGCTTGAAGGAGAGTTAAGGGCCCACTTCTAGCAATTCACCGGATGCAGACTTGGATTGTAAAATTATATTCTGTGTAGGTAATGTGAGGGTGAATTAGGGTGAGATACAAGAAGTCACCAGGCAGCACACCAGGTTTACTTCTCTGGGATTACAGTCATGCAGATTTATGTTTAGTTTTTTCCTTTCAATAGTTAAAGCGAAGAGGAGTAGGGAGGTGACTTTTTACCTTCTCCGAAGTCTTTCATTATACTCTGGTGGGATTCCTGCATATTATTCTTCTAATGGACTTTTCCTGCTGTGCTGAAAAGCAAGCTTGTTAAATAAGATCATACAGAAATACAGGACAAGTGGAAATTATTCTGTAATTTTTTTTAATTGATGGGTAGGGAGAATCTTTCATTGTAATGCACTTTAGAACAACATTGTGGAGTCCATGACACAATTGCTAACTGATGGGGAGGCACCAAACAGCACTGGAGTAGGGGAATCTGTAAGTTTCAGGGAAGGGAAAGTTTTCCTGGTATAAATGTATCATTGCTGGGGATTAGAAACTAGCATTTTAGTCTCCAGGCAGAGCATTGTTTCCAGTTCAGCTGCAGGTGAAGGTAATTTGGGGCAGTTAGTGCCATCCAAATCGTGGATTTCTTAAACTTGCTTCTTGTTCTTTTACCTTTTGCCATAATACCTGGCATATCGGAGTTTTTTTGTGTCCATCTTCACAACATCCGATAATAGCATGACAGGACAATTTAGGCTGGAAGGGACCTCAGGAGGTCACAAGTCCAAACCTCCTGGTTAGAGCAGGGGCAGCTCTATGGTCAGCCCGGTTTGCTCAGGGCTTTCTCCAGCCTGGTCTTGAAAACCTCCAAGGACAGGGAGTGCACAACCTCGCGGGGCAACCTCTTCAATGCTCGAACCTCCTGCGACCCTGCGAGGTTCTGCTATCCCTGTTGAATAAGTGGGAATAGAAAAGAGTGAACTGTCTTTGCTGAAGTTACATCAAGTTACAGTGTCACCTCTAACTGAAAGCTTTTCTGCAAGCAAAAACCTTATTTAAGACGACTGTTGTATCAGGAAATAGAGAAGATCAAATTAACAGAATCCAGTAAAACATACCATATAGCAATCAAATCAGTTTGTGTAGGGTATTAGTTTGCAGTGTGGGTGTTTCACTTGAACTTGACTCTACAGAAGTTATTTGGATCACCTCTGTGGTGAAGTTGTAGCCCAGATGACTAATCCTGGATGACCTAAAAAGCCTGGGACAGGAGGGAGAACGCATTTTCTAGGTAAGAGTCTGAATTAAGCATAAACATCTTAACCAGTGAATCGGCATACTCTTTCATAGTAAGAACTGTGATGAGGTTTCTTGGGGAGTTTGGCTGTCTGACAACTTCCAAGCCTTCTCTTATCAGCAAAATTAGGAACAATTCAGTAGTCCCCAAAGGAATTTGTACTAAGAACTAACAACTGTTTTAAAGCATTAGGACAATAGGGGAAAGAGGAGGAAGAGTAACAAGTAGCCTAAGAACTTTGCAAACAAAATGCGTATGTGAGAAGTGGTTTCCATGCTAAATATATTAAAATCATTTAGGATATGATTATCACCTTATTCTTACAAATTTTTTGTGTTTGTTATCCTATTATTTTTTCATGCCAGAAACTCAAAATGGGTGGACTAGTTTTTTCTAGCAGGGTCCACAGTGTGCATTGGAAATGGTTTAGACTGGCTGGAGGCATCAGTCCTTAAGTCGAAGTCTCAAAATTCACCCCAAGTGATTTATGAGCAGCCAGTTGATGCAACCCCCTGGTTGGGTGTATCGCTGCTGTAGCACTGGTGAGAGGGTTATCTGCCAAGGTAGTTGTCTGCACTTCACCTGTCAGTAGCCGATGCTTCTGTATTTCTCTTTCATTTTCAGACATATTAAAAATTTATCACAAACATTTAAAGAAGAAAAATGCATTGACTTTTCTGAAAGCAATTTGTTAATTAACATCAAAGGGATGAAATTTGCCTTGCATTGCCTGGTGAGTGGCATTCTTCCATCGTCCTGGTTGCTATGGCGATGAAGGAAACTCGTTTGTTCCGGGTCACTCCTAAATTTGCACATGAAAGCATTAGAGATTACTGCTGTCTAATCAAGTTATATGGAAAAGTTTAAAAGGAGGTACAATGTTTTGCAGCCAGCAACCCTCAACAGAATAAAACACAATAGCTGAGAAAAAGGATTATCTTGTGCTTTTAAAAACGTACTAGGAAAGTTCAAAATGGTATGAAAGCTTTTTTAGCCAAACATCTTGATTTTTTTAATGCTGTTTTCTAAATGAGGAATGTAGAATCACATTTCTAATAGAAAATTAGTGTATGCGTTGCCCAACTCCAGGGCGGGATTCAGCATAATGAATAAGGCATGTCCTGTGCATTCATTAAGTGATTTTACTTTTGAACTCCAGATTCTTCTGTGTCACAGTCCTTGGTGTTGTCATACCACTACTGAAGTACAAAAAAAAATTGTTACTCTGAGTATGAATTAAATTCTCAAAAGCAAAGAAGTCAGGACTGACACCGAACTTCAGTGGGAAGCATCAGGAGAAGCCCACATCTTGCTGCAGATACTTACTGGCAGCAGAGTCTGCATGCAGCACATGCGGGCTGTGTTGTGCCTGCGTGTTTGAAGGTATTCTGCAGTGCTTTAGGGAATAGCGGGTGTGTACTGTGGTAGAGACTACATTTCTGAATGAGCTTGCTTTTTCATGTATGGATTAGGTTTTTTCCTTTTTTTTTGGCCATTATTTTGTTTATTTTTGTTGATTATTAGATTTTAATGACTTGCAGTTTCCAAATAATGTGTCAGTCATATTAAATGCTGTTTAAATGGAAGAGTCTAGAGCTTTAACAGCAGTTATGCAAATGGCACCATTAGAGAACAGAACGTTAAGTTACCTTAATTCTTAATATTTATGATTTAACAGTACTATTCAGAGACCCCAATTGAAGAAACGTAATGAGTTCTTCTTTTAAATTCAATATAAACAAGCATATAGCATCCTGTATCTTAATTATATATGAGGATATTCTTGCTATAAAATAGCATTGTTGTCATGGAAGCAATCAAGACTCAGCAACAAGGAAATCGTGTTTGATTGACCAAGACTGTTTTTAACAATAGAAACTAAAAAAACTCCATTTTAAAGTAACTGCAGAAGAAATTTATCTGATTAAACGTTGGCTTATTTTTCAGTACTAAACTGGCATTTTTCACTAGTAAAGCAAAGTATAAGATATGTTTTGTGATGATATAAATGGGTATCACAAAAATGTATGAGGAGACTGTGTCTCCTTATACATCCTCCTAAGGATATACACATACGTCCTTACTAAAGAGGGATTAACTATAGTAGCAGAACATTGAGGTATACATCCATATTTGCCTATATACGAGGAAGGATCAATTAAGAATGATGTATCAATTAGACACTTTTATTAATCTGTAACTTTTTATCATCCTATACTGCTAGGAGACTCACACCTATACCTCTTGATTCTACTTCTGACATTTTGTTCTCAATTTGAGATTTTTATGTGTGATTTCCCCCCTAGCATTTTCCTGCT
>NW_010522565.1:64212-91324 GCF_000687285.1 Phaethon lepturus
CTGTATTAGTCTGTGTGATCTATTTGTCTGTTCTATAACCTAGGTCCAGATACCTGACGGTGTTTAAGGAGCACACTCTATAAACGTGATGGAAATTGTTAGTATGTGTGAGAGTCTGAGACTGAGGATTTTTTTCATGTCTCAGGTGAAATACAAAATTACAAAGACTTAATCACATCTTTTGTACTCAATGTTTTGTTTTTTGATCTGCTGTCTTCTACTTTCTACCAAGAGATTCATCACTTCCTAAATTTCTAGGTTTTAAGGTATAAGAAGTGCCTGTATTCTGTCTTTTGCAGGAGGTATGTAAGTTCATTCAGGATTGCATGTGCAAGATGGAAGTCAATATAGATATCTATTTTCCTTTTACCTATCTACTGAGGAAATCTGCCGTGTGCCAGTATTGACAACTCAGTAGCCTAAATGCTGTCACAGAGAAACGCATGGTAGCTCTTACCCTCTGCCCTGCAGCAGAAGCCCACCACAGAGGGGGCAGGTAGTTGGGCATTGGTGCTCTCCATCACTTTCCAGCATGTCTAACCATCACTTCAAGATTATTAAGTTCCAATATATAGTAGAAAGTGCATTTTACTGAAGCTAGTAGTAATCTTTTCAGCAAAGTGATTAAGCCTGTGTTTAAGTGCCTTGCTGGATCAGTATCTTCAATATCACTACTGACTTTAGTGGAGCCATGGTTAATCCTGGTGCGCTAATATTGATGTGGAAGGGGACTTCTGACTCATAGTTCTCAAAAATGAAACTCAAGTTAATAAAAAAAGAACAAAATGAATGCAAAAAGGAAGGTTAGCTATATATATTTTTATCTCAAGGCTTAGCGATGACATTATCTATCTAACAAAAACCCTAAATGACACACATGATGTTACCCATTTTTTAGGACTCATTTTTTTGTAATTACATACAAAATTGCAAACAAGGCTTGTCAAACACTGGCAAAAAAATCACAAACATTATTTGAATTTCAGAGGGCTTTTCTGTTCTTTGCCTTATTCACTATTTTTAAAGTGGGTTTGTTGGTGGAATGGCTGTTCTTTGCTTGTAAGTCATTAGAGCTGTTTTTATGCAAAGATATTCACACACTGAGTAGGCATTTTTTCTATTCTTCAGTTTAGAAGTGTTTTGTCTACACCGGGAACAAAAGTGATACTGTGATTTTAGCTGACCAATAGCACATCATGAATAATGCAGAGCAAAATGAATAACTTATCAGCAACTCTGATGCTGAGATATGTTCTCACCTAGGGTCCCCTAATTGTGATCTGATTCATATAAAGTAGCCTGCTTATAAATGCATTGTGAACAGAAAAAGGAACACATTCTCAACAAGCAGCATTTTCATAATTTTACCAGGTTCAGTCACAACTTTTCATTTCAATTAAAAATCCAGCTCCTTAAGCTGTGCCCTATTTTGATCTGAAATGATAGAATTGATTTCTTTCCGTATTCAGCATTTAAGAAGCATCCATTTCCTAACTCAGCTTGTTAGTTACTTTTTAAGCATACAAGCAAAACAGTACTTTATGAAAATGAAGCAAGTATCAGAAGGACTAGATATTTACTGTGGTTGTACTCCCTTTCTCTGGCTACTGAAAGGAGGAAGAGAGAAAAACATGCTACATTCTCTTTAGCCCCTTTCACATCCTTTAAATGTACAATTTTATATAATAAGCAACTGGCACTTTTAAGAAAATACTGTGGTTATGAATGATGAATAACTATCGCATCATGTTGCATTTTCATTTTTATTTTGGAATTGTGATTCTGCACTCAAAACTCAGCGCAGAATGGACACATTGATAATTTAATAGGAAATGAAAATAGTATTTTTTTCTCCCAAATCAGTGCAAGTATGAAAGAATCGTTACTTAGTGAATGACTTCTAGAAGATGCATTGTGAAGGAATGGAACCTGAGCAGTTTCCTAAACAGGTAGCCAAAGAGATGAAAAAGCTATTGGGAAGAAGGATGGGTTTTGAAATGTAAGGAATAGAAGGCCGAGAGCTGAGGGCCCAGGTTTTCCTTTGAGGTGCCTTTGACACATGGCTTTTTGAGTATTCACATGGGAGAATGAGCATGGCCTGAACACCGTCTCCCGTCTCTCTCGGTGCTCTTTTCCACAGTAGCAGGACATGGGGAGATTTTCGAGAGATGGGGGTGGTCTTTTGAGGACCATTCCCAGCACCCAATGGTAAGGGACTTAGCTGGTGAGTCTTCAGAGGCTGTTCAAGAATCAGTGGAATGAAGTAGGTTCCTCCAGTGGTCACTTGGAGTATCGGCGCTTGGCTCCTCTTGCACTGAAGCTGGGTGATTAAAATGTATGTCTTTCCACAGAAGCTACTTAAAACATTTTAAGCTCCTTTCATCTCCCTTTGCCCATATTCAGAGCAGTTTTCACAGTGTCAGTGTGGATATATCATCAGAGAAAAGAATGAGGGAATGTGGAGACCTTGTTTCTGTGCCTTAATGATATCAGCCCCTGCTGTCCTGTCTTCGCACCCCCTTGTGGGTGCTGCAGCTGGAGCAGCTCAGAGCGTTTCATTTCATCTTGCCCATAATGTTCCCCACACTTAGCCTATTCTGAAAATAAAGTGAAGTAAGAGTAGTAATGTTTAGAGAGCTTGGTGACAGGTGGAAATGTAATGAATTCTACTTCTTCATTATTGTTTTAAAGCTGGTACAGGTTTGCAGCGATGTGAAAGTTCATTCCTAATAGGCAAGTGCTCACATCCCAAGCCTCAGGCTACAGTCAGGTATAATTAACACCCTTTGACAGTCTCAGAAGGGAGTAGTAAGACCATCTGAGCTGGGGAGGTTGAAAAATCCTGTTTCTGTTGCAGCTGAGATCATCAAGGCTGAGGCGCTTTGCTGAGGGAAGCGTGGAGAAGTCAGCATTGCTGCTGATAGTCTGGATATTGGGGACTATGATTGTGGAATCTTTCAGTAGCCTAAAAAAAAATCCCTTTCTCTAATGCTAAGTGAAGTATTAGAAAAAGAAAAATGTGGCATATAAGTATCAAATGCATGAGAATGTTCACAGTTCTTATTTAAATTAGTTTTGATTCTCTTAAAAGAAAAAGAAAAAGGCAGCAGAAAAAAATAGAAACAGTACAGTCTCACAGCATGAAATCTTTCTGGCACTGGTGGAGCACTCTGCTTTCCACCTCTCCCAGTACTCATTGTTTGTTCCAGATTCGTTACACTAATATTGCTTTTTCCAGTGCTATATTGTTGTGATAAATGCATGCGTATTTTCTTCAGCCCTGAATTTTGGCTTCAAGGAATCGATTCAGACTGGTATTTTTCACAAATAAGCTATTATAAGAACTTCAGAGAGAGAAAATAATTTTAGCTTTCAAAATGAATTGGCTGCTGAGATCAGGAGCTGGAAATGTCAGGTGTGGAACCTGTAGTTACCCTGCGCTTCTGGGGTCATATGCAGGCATGGAAGTGAGAAGGGGCTTGACTTCCAAAGATGCTGGAGTTCCTGAGAGTCGTGAGCATTTCTGATAATAACATCCATTTTATTTCTGGTGATTATTTTAGGACTGACTTTTTTGCTTTTGAAAATACTTCATAGTCAATGTAATTCTTGGAAATATAGTATAACTTAGTTGTTTGATTTCCTCTAAATTTTAATGGATTTTGTGAGATATAGAAACATTTCTGAAATGCTCAGAAAACCAAAATAGTCTCTAGTAGCTATTTACCTTTTGAAAGAGTTCTTTACCTGCTAAAAATCAGGTGAACTGTCCAGTTTTCTGCAGGCTTAATGGAATATAATCACTAATGGTTTACTATTTTTTCTCTTAAGCATTTGGTTATACTTCAGGCTGTGAGAATGAAAACAAATGGAAGCAGAAATAATAAGGGAGTGCTGTGAAACGACAGCTTCTGCTGTACTGTACTAGCCATACGCATACTGCACGTGTTGAGTTTACTGTCTGTGAATTTCCTGACTTAGGTTACATATTTCAGTTATTTTGGTTTCCTTTGTTCACTGGTCTGAAAAGTAGAAGTAAAGCATCCAGCTTTACGTGGTAGGAATGAGAATCATAAGCTGCGAAATACTGCACTAACTTTTGAGTTACTTCTGGCCATCACATATACTTGCATCATTTCAGAGGCATCCTCCATTTTTTTTATCTTGGAACTGTTCTCAACTCATTTCTAATGAAAATTACTAGAAGCACGCTCGTGAATGTTACTAAAATACAATATAGCGTTAAGAGCTAATCCAGTTAAATCTCTGTTAGACTCTGTAATTCTATTTGTCATTCATGCAAAAGCAGATTTTACTGGCGTATCTTTTAAAATGCCTCAGGTTCGTTTTGCACCCTTCCTTAGCTCGTAGCCTCAGAATAAAGAAAGAGAAGTGCTGGTAATGTAGACTGAAACGAAATGTGTTTGTTTCTCTCAGCTTTTTTCTATACTGCGTGGCTCTCAAACGGCTGTGTACTTGGCACTAAATCCACATGAGAAAGTAGAGTTATATTGTGAAATGGCAGCAGTTACTGCAGCATGGTTTCAGGACAAACTCACAGCTGTCAGCTTTTGGATCAGTCAAGTGTGGAGTTAGTGCAGGGAAAATGTTTAGCCTCAAGGGGGAGAAAGCCAGCTGCCATGTCCATTAGCACCCTTTGTTGACCATCCAAGAACACCGGCGGCATCCAAGACAGCTTTGTCCCAGCTCTCTCTGCTGGAGGAAATTACTGGAAGGTGCCCAGTATGTGGGCAGAGAATGGCATGGGTGAAAATAAGGGAGAGGTAGAAACTTTGAGGTGCAGGTTGTTTGATTCTTTGGGTATCTTCAAGCAGAGACTTGAATTTGCTCCCGTCCTTTCAAAAAGAAAGGGATTAATGAAAGACGGTGGAAGAAAAGATAGTTAGCCCCTTTGCCTTGCATGGCGAGTACGGAAAAAACAGGCCTCTGAAAAGGATAATCAACGGAATGTGCTAATATTTGAGCCAGCACTTTCAAAATCCTCAATTAATTTAGGGGCTGAGGATATTGGGTGCTCAATCTGAGCCTCCAGCTGCACTTGAATTATCTGAGAGTGTAGATGCTTGGGATCTCCTAAAATGAGATCCCAGCTGTTTCTGGTTGATAAAGACTAAAATTAGTAATCACTTTTGACAATTTTACTTTACATTAAAAATTAAGTGCTTTCATTCATTATTTGTACTACATCGTAGCACTTGGGACCCCAGTCACAAATCAGGACCCTACATTATTCAGTACATACAGACAGAGGACAAAAGATTGTCCTGGTCCCAGAGATCTTACAGGTTAACTATAAATTTGTGTATAAGAAACAAAGTAAAAAGTACAAGGATACTATGAAATACCACCCATCAGCATTGTCTCACTGTAGTCAGGAGCCTAAGCAGTGGCACATCGTTGCTTTGTTTATAACAGTAAATACAAAAAAAGGGGGTGCAGTCAAAGGTTTAAGGGAAGACTGAAAAGAAACAAAGCAGCAGCTCTTTTGGATTATCCATCAAGCCACACACTTCACATCCACCGAGTATATGGTGCTACAGTTGGTATGGAAAGTTATTCTTATATGTGAAATGAATGGATGTCTCAGTGTTAGTATTTCAATACACTACCATTTTTGCTTGTTCTAAAATTATTAATTGTTTCCTCTTCTTTTGTTGCTATTCCTCCTGGGACTATAACCAACAGATGAAGCATTGTTTTTGTAAAGATTATAGATGTTGACTTGAATAACACAAATCATAAAGCAAGACAGAGAACTTACTATTGCTGTCCAGATGAACATCACCCAATGAAAATTCTTGACTTTAAGAGTTCAGAGAAGTTAAGTACTAAGTAGAAAAAGGTGCAGTTGGCACTGTGACAAAAACTCACACAATATGCAGTGCGTCTGTATTTTATACTACTTCCCTCATACAAGCTTTAGCGTGTGTGTGTGTACACACAGTTGTGTGTTTTCCTATATTGCATGGATGGATGAAAATAAAACATACAGGGAAATTCTGAGTACTTTGTTCTCCTTTTGTATGTGCACTGCTGTTATTCCCTAGCTAATTCTTATTATAAGACTGAAGCATTGTATTGCAATCTGTGAAAAATATGCCATTGTTTAAATAAACAATGTGTAGGCAGGAATTTGCTTGAGTCATTACAGAATGATACATACACAAAGAACAAAATCCTTAGCAGGTAGCTTGAGTGTAGTTATGTCAAGTCTCTCTTGCACGAATGATGCGTCCACAGTGCTGTAAGTACACAGTAGATAAAGAGTATTTATGTTTGTACTTGTGTACTTACTCATGGCAGAAGGAGCAGTGCAGACAAAGAATTTCTGAAGAGTTGTTTGCAGTTTGCTGGAGTAAAGGAATAGTACAAAACCAAAGGATAGTAAACCTATACACTCACCATTTCTGTCAACATTTTTACTTTTTAATTAATTTTCTTTACGAGACTGAGCCAAAATCCTGAATCTGATCATCATATTTGGACGAGACTAGGAAACAGATGTGAATTTTAGCATTCAGATATATCCCAGCTATCAGACTGCCTGGCTGCTGGTTATCTTTCATAGTTTTAATCACTTCCTCAAGTACATGACATATTCTTGATCTGGGCCACCAACATTTTTCCATCTTGGCATTATAAGCGATAAGGAATTATTCCTCTGTGTAGGTGCAGGTGCAGTGAAGAATTATCCTGACTGCTTATGGCCTTCTAATTCAAATGAGGTATTCATTTAGTAGATGTGAACATCTACTAACAGCTGAGAATACCCCCAAAATATCCACACAAACATCTTAAAATTAATGTTCCCTCATGGACCCCAAAAGAGATGTTTTCTAAATCTAGAAGTTTCTTGCAAAGCTGCATTTCAAATACTACATTTGCATCAGACTTTCTTGTCTTCTGCAGGACCCTCTAGCCCTGAAAACCTTTCTTATCCTCCTACACTCCATATTCAGCTTGCTCTTGATTACAGTTATTTTACCACTGTAAGAATTCTACTTCCAAAAATACATATGAAAGCTTTTATTTCTGTGCTATTCAGCAGAAAATAACCACAGCATGGAGGCCACAGAAAATTGTGGATCTTGTTTCCTGCCAACTTGCATTAAACAGTATAGAGCTAAGGCCACCACACCATTTCCATCCACCTGCGTGTGTATCTCCTCTGGAGACCTGATGCTGAACTTTCTATCTCTGATGAGTCCTTCCGCTTGATTCACAAAGGCTGGTCATCTCCACACTCCAAAACAATATTTTGTCTAATTACTCAGGCAGAACCAGATAGAATGTCTGTCACAACCACTTCCAGTGAGGGCTTGTCCTGTTAGAAGGAGGGGGGTGGGGGGTGGGGAAGCAGTTCTGGCTTTAACTTCCGTGCTTCCGTAAAGCGAGATGGTCACACTCATTTAAAAACAATTCTCTCCTAGATTATGAAGGCTTTGCTTGCAGTCATGGGTGGTGACCATTGAGCCAGTCTTAAAACATTTCCAGGAACATTTACCAATGCCGTTTGACTCGGTCAGTTCCCCAGAATTCCCAGAGGAGGTACTAATCCTGAATGTTCTCCATTCATGGACGAGGGGACAATGATTAGGTACAATATTAGAACGCCAAAAGGGCAGGTTTATTTATTTGACCTTTTTTTTTCTTCTTCTTTCAGGAATGTAGTACCTCTAGATTATCTTTAGCTGGTTAACCAAGGAGGGGTACTGCTACGGAGTCTCTCAGTAGGGCTGAAAGGAGACATTCCCTATGGTTGACTTCCAGGGAACAGTTGTTCTTAGCTCGAAATAAAACAAGTGTTAACAACAGGACAATGCGTCAATAGCTAGATAAAACTTTAGTGAAAGTTAATTTGGTGAAAGCTAATTCAATTAGGTGATTGGACTGTTTAAATTTGGATATGCTTTAATGGAATTAGACTTAAATATTTATTGTGAAGGTGCTGTTAATATAACGAATGAAAAGACCATAAAACTGCATGAAAATGTTGCCATGTTTGTAATAATTAACGTTTTTATAAAGTAGAGACATAGAAAGTGGGTATACTAACTTCTTTTTTTTTTTCCCCCCATTCAACCAGCCCTAACAGCAAACCTATCTCTTTTAAACTTTTTAAAATATCGATATTTTGTCGCAGTAAAATGAAAGAGGTATTCTCTATGGAGTTTAATTTTCAGCGATTTCATAATAATGGATAAACGTTTTCCCTCAGCATGGGTCTTAAGCATCATTGAAGCCCAGTTTTAAGAGTGCTAGCTTAATTTGTGGCATTTACATCTCTTAATAGATAAAGAAATATTGTGTAAGCTAATTTGTTTTTTCTACTTGCATCGTTTTGAAATGTTCACCATTAGTTGCCTTCAGAGGGTGTCAAAGCCTTTCCCTTGTTCCACAGCTGTTTACCAGCATTCCCAGAAAGTTAAACGTACTCACCAGCCTTATCCCAGTTCAGCAACGCTTCCCCAGCCGCCACGGTCCTTTCAGAACACAGTCAGTGCTCCGTGTTCCACGAAGGAACGTAGGCCACGGCAATGCAGAGGGTAGGATGACTGAGGCTTTCTCTGCACGCCACTTTTCTGCCTGCTTTGTTCATCATTTTGATGGCATTAGATAGGTGAATTTATGTCAGAAAGGTCATGTAATCCGATTTCTAGATCTGTGCACAGAGATAGGTCTTTATCTAATTACTCCTGTGTAAGAGGAATGACTTATTTTTATGAATAGTTTGTTCTGGAAATCCATTCAGTCTGGGTTTAAAGATTTTAGGAAATGAGAATGTACAAATTCACTTGGTAGTTCTTTCCAGTGATTAATTGATGTTAATGTAACATGTCATTGGATTAGAAAAAGAAAAAAAGATTCTGACATGACTATAATAGGAAAATTCTCAGCTTCAGAAATGATAGATATTTCACTGTGTTTAATTTTCCTTTCGCTTATGAGTTACTGGAAATTTGCTGATAAACTGAATAGGAATTGGAATAGGCTCTAGTAGCTCGAGTACTTAAAGAATAATAAAGTTTGTTAATTATTCTGTTTACTATCTAAATGACGTTAGAACAAGGTGACTGTGGATTTTTTTGTTATTTTGTTTCTGGGTTTAGGATTTTGATTTTTTTTTCATTTTTGTTCCCTGCAATAGGAGTGGTAGAACTGAGTGGTATCTGTGGGTTTTTTTGTATGCTTTACAATCTTGTGGCCATGTTTTCAATACAAAGATGTACATATTCACCAACACAAGATGCATATTTAGGAAACTGCAGTTTCTGCAGAGCAGAGTCCTCTGAGGTTTCAAAATCTAAGTAGGGTGTTTCAAGTAATGCTTAGGTTTTGAACTAAGTCTTTGCACAGGATGAATTTCACTGCCAGAGGTGTGGAACTCTGGTGTACATCTAGGAGTGTTTAATAAATAAAACAAAAAATCCTTATTGTGTCATTCATAATTTGGAAAAAAACCCAACAGTGTCAGAAGAGTTTATTGCCTTAAATTTGATGATGCCTTCCTTACAGACTGTTAATTTTTCCATTTGAATAAAAATATCATGTATTCCCCCAATTCAAAACTTGTGAGACCAAGCAATTTTGTGGATTTTCTTCATCTTCTCATCTTCTAATAATTTTCTTGCTGCTTTAGAGAAGATGGTAATATAATGGGCAAAACATTATGGAGAAAGCATATAAAATTTCAAATGGTGATAGAAAACCCCTGAGGAAAAATATTTCCATCACAAAGTGTTCTCTTTTCAAGGGATCTTTGAAGTCTGTCATACGACTCCACATTCAAAAATCTTCCTGCTTTGTTTCTTTTTTAAATTAATCATTTGAACATTTTTGGGGGCTTCAGATGTTTACTGGGTGATTATTAAGACACTGAAGTACTGAAGAAGACTCATGAGGCTACACATTCACCCTCATAGCCTTTTTTTTTTTTTTTTTTTGACAAACCATCAATTGGAATTTTTAATTCAAACTGTTCTCAAATGTTACAGCACTTTTACACAGTATATTATCAAAGTATCAAGTCCTTTGATAAGGGTAATTAAACATGCCAAGTTTGTTTCCATAGCCCTAAGTGTGCAATTGCTTAGTCTTTCATTATGTTACATGACTGACTTGGGCTTGCTCTGTTTTATTTACAGCAAAGCCAATGGCAATGCTCCATCCAGTTCTAAATGGTGATGTATTTATCATCAACGTTAATGACAAAGAATTGTTTCGGAATAGATAGTAAACCAATGGACATTAAAAAGTGCAATCACAGAGAAATAAATGTCAGTTTTACATTGATTATTGATGAGAGTTGTCTGGATGGAACAAGAGTTTTCTATGTGCCCTTTATTGGGGAAGACGTAAGAAGAAATAAAAAGGGCATCCCTATTTCTCAGAAAAAAAGTTTTTAAGGGGTTATATGAAATAATATTTTTTTTTTTATTTATATGAAATGTGGTATAGACTTTGTCATTTTAATGCCGTTTAAATGTAGATTTTGCGAGGTTTTAGAAACTTATACCTGCCACATAGTAAGTGTCATGACCTTCATCTCCTAAGAGAACCTGAAAATGCTGGCCCAAGAAAATACTTGCTTTTGCATGGTCTCCACTGTTGAAGCAGGAAACCTGCTGCGATTTGTGACCATCCTGCAGACAGTTTCTACACCTAGTATAAATATTTGACTGTTGGAAAAAATCACATTTCAAGTATTCTTCACCACCGGTAATAGGAGCTTATCTCTGTTTTGAAAAAAAATACAGTTTGAATTAGAACCCAAATGTTATGCTAGTGGAATCATTTTCCCAGCGCTCACGCTGGCACTAAGTAAGGTGGTTTTCTTCTTTTTCTAGCCTGGGAATGAAGAGAAAAATCTCTAATATTCTATAATTGTCTTGGTTTCACAACATAATATGTGCTTTGTGACACATACACTGGCTGATCCTTTTTATTTTCTTTCCCTTTGTCTGAGAGTGCTGGAATTTCCCACTGCTGTGCCCTTGATTTTGTCATTGTGATACTTCCTAGCAGAAATTTCAATTCACAGACCAAGGTCCTCTTTATCTTAGATTCGTGTAAAAGTTCACAAATTACAAGTATTTAAATAAAGGCAATAGTGATAGCTCAGGAATAAGGTTTAGACTTAAATGTCTGTGCCAGGGAGTACATTAACTCTAGTCAAAAATAAAAGCATGTGAAATGGCGTACTAGTGACATGAGCTGATTATGATAATGCCCTAGTACAAATTTTTGGAAATCAGATACTATAAAAATATACCATTAACTTTATGTTAATAAAATATTTTGCTTGGTGCCTTTTAAATTATTCATTTGAAGTAGTCTAAAAATATAAAAGAACTCTTATTATCATTCAATTTACATGATTGCTTTAAGTTCACTTTTTTGGTTTAACATAAACAGAGTATAAAATTCCCATCAAGCTTTTGGATATTTAAAATGTATCATTTTTATGCAAAAATTGGAGCTTGTTAGGATGTTAAGGTTGTCATTAGTATAAATATAACTTCAATTTCTGATTTGAAACTATCTTACACATAGAAATTACTGCGTTTGCTGATTTGACTCATTATTTCTGCTTTGATTATGCATGTGCTCTTTTGAAAAACACTATTTTAAAAAATAAAAGCCAAAAAGATCTATAAATCCACTTAAAATATTATTGTGAGCATTTCTTATACGTAACGCAGGAGTCAAGGTAGCCATAGAAGGAGACATTCATCTTACTGAATATGTGAGTTGTTATTTTTTAAGTAAGCTGGGCTTTGTTAAGAACAGTATAATCCAAGTATGAATACGGCACTTTAGGTCTCCCCAAAGCCGTTAAAGTGAAGCAGGTATCTTTTCCTGAGATGGAAGCCTCCATCAGCCCTTGCGGGGCGGCTGAGCGACCTCTCTGCGTTATTTGCTGGTGGCTGAAATTTGGAGGAGATGGTACTTGATCCTCCGCTGTCTCTGGCTGTGTGAGATGAGAGATCTGTACAACTTCTGGCCTTTCTGAATACCGTTGTTTCCCAGAAGTAGTGGCAACTTGCAGACCCTCAGATGATATTTTTGTTTTCCCTCATCTGTTTCTATTTGACTGTAAAGTCTGTTTCCTTTGACTGCAAAGGCACTTTCAACAGTGCAGACTTCTTGTCAGACGTTTGGAGCCTGATTCAGCCGTCTCCATGAACAGTCGCTCACTTCAATACCGTGTCCCGCCGGAGCCTCCGGCTCGGTGCCACATTCCGAGGCGCACCTGAAGCGAGCCAGCCCGACTCGGCAGGCTGCTGCCCGCTGCCACAAGCGCGCTGCGCCACGTGGGCGCAAAACTGTGGAAAAAGGACAGCGGTTGCAAAAGTCTCGGCACCTAGTTTTATGGTGGTGAAGGGAGTTTTACTCGGGACTTCCTATGGAGAGCTGCGTGCACAAAGGATTGCAAGGCTGGGGAGAGAAACCCTGGCAGCTGGAATAAGGCCACAAAATGAGTAAGCCAGCTTTTCAGTCATTCACAAGGGATACGGCCTGAAATCAAGTCATCCCTGGATTGCCAGCAGCCGGCATGTGCAGGGGATTCTCACAGCTGCTGTGCTCAAGCCTTGTTTATTGTCGGAGGTCACAGGAAATAGATGGTTTAATTTCTTATTTCTAAGCGTCATCTCCATTTTCTGTGCTATAGACTTAATCCACACCAAAGCCACTCTGGCTGCGAAACACCACGCGAAGTTACTTCCCTCTGATTAGCACTTTTTACCAAATGGCTGTTTAATCTCCATATCTAGGTTAATTTGAAATAGCAACTGAGAACACAGACTTCCAAGAAGGAAGGAAATACATTGTACTGCTTTGCTAAAAAATGAGCTTCACAGAGTAAAGGCATTTGGGTGTGGTGCTTCTATTAAAAGGCGCTTTCCATGGCTGATACTGTTTGCATGAGTACCATACTGTCTTCGGCTCTTTATCTAGAGCTACGGTGAAAACTGAGGAAAGTTAATGTGATGGGAGTTTTGCAGGTAGTTATGGAGTCTAGTTTTAGGAATTCGTACTGATGTTCCCCAGATAGGCAGCTTGTGTCATTGGCTCTCTGCATACGCCGGGGCAGGAGAGGAAGGGGATTGTTGAAGCAATTCAGGGAAGTCTAAGTAAAGCAACCTCTAAGTTAAGGCTCTTTCACCCTTTTTATTGCTGTACAGGGGACCCAGTGGTTGTTTTAGGTGCTTCTACTGAACGTAAGTTATAGTGTAAATATTCCTCCCTCCCCTTGTTGCAGTTTAGCCATGAAGCACGATTAACACAGCTGATTTTTGGAGCGATTTTGACTGATGCCCCTAGAGGTTTGTTAGTGAAAGAGAACTTCCTTTGTTTGACAGAAAATTCAGTGCATGAAAACACTTAAACCCCAAAGATTTCATTAACATGGGTGCTGTAATGTAATAATCCATGTCTTTAAAGTTTTTGTTACCTTCAGGAGCTTGCACAGTACAGAACAAAGCAATAAGCATTACAGATTATCCTGTATATTTTCTGGGTAATTATATCACTGTGTTTCTCTTGTTTAACTTGGTAAATGGCTGCTAGGTTTGATGACAGCGCAAACCTGAAAGGTGTCAGCTACTACAACGCAACTTAATTTAGAACTGCAAGGTGTAGAGAAAGTTTTTCCTCTAACTTGTAAATGCAGAAAACCTAGTAAAAGCATTTTCTTCTAGGTATGATATGTGTAGGCATGCAGGTAAGGAACTGTCAGTCGAGTGTTTGATTGAAGCATTTTTTCATTTCCCCGAATTCTGTAGCCCAAACTGCAGAATATAAAAGCAATCTTCAGTGCCATCTTAACAAAGAAATGTATTTTATTATATAGAAGTATCTCTAAAACTTGTTATCTGCTTGCATTTTTGAAGACTGAACATAACCATTGGAGATTTGAAAAGATTTGATAGAGTTATAACAATTCATCGTTTTTCACTAGTTGGCAGTTTGTCACGGCTATGTTCTTGGCATTCTGGAGGTCCATAGCTTCATACGCATTGTGGCCATCAGTGTGTCACAGCAATGAGAAGGCAAAGTAGGTTTGGTACGGGAGGCAGTAATTACTCACAAGAAGCTAGAGACAGAGGAGATGTAGCCTAAAACCTCTTCCAGGTAGTAATTGCTAAGAGAAGGGTTACAAGCAAGTCTGTGTAATATATGAGGCTCTGAAACTGATAAAGCCTGTTGGCGATGTTTTCTTTCTTTGAACTAGTAAGTCATCTGGCGATGCGTGCTATCAGGTCGTGTCAAACAAACAGGTGATGTGACAAAATGACCATCAGTTCAGCAGTGTAAAACACAGTGGTTTTCTCAAATTGCCTTTCGTTTAACCTTGTTAAAAGTAGTGATACAGAGAAAAAGAGCCTGCATTATTCAGTCTTTTATATAGAGTCAGACTAATTTTTTATGTAGTGAAATTCAGGACAGAGCTATTAGCTGCTTCCAGAATTGTAGAAATCGCTTGAAATGTGACTGTACTACTTGCAACCATAAAATCAACTTAGAGGTGATTGATTAATAGATATGTAACAGATGTCTGTTGAATCAGCTGAAGAGAAGTGCTATGACCTGCCATGCATGCACCGATACAGCTCTCATTTCTCAAAAAAAATAACATACCTCTTTTCAAAACATACACTTCAGGAAGGGATAGGGAGTACAACTCTTTCATCTCCTAAATACAACTGTACTCTTCATTTGAAAATGTCAGGTTTTGGTGAAGGGTATGCCACAAAACTCTCTTCCTTCTGAGTTCATCAGTGTCTGTTGCTGAGCCGGCGCGTGCCCTTGGGACCTCCTGTTACTGAATTGACTGAGGGGAGAATTTGCCCAAATTACGTAACTTTTCTGAAGAACTAATTATGATGAGTCTTCAGAGGTTCCAGGGCAGGTGCCGTCTGCAGCGTCAGAAATGCGATGCGCAGATGAGTGATAAACCTGTCCCCTCCCAGCAGTTGGAGTGGAGCACTTTCTGGACAGCAGTTACTCCCTCCTCACCAAACGACAGGGAAACTTGGGAGCCTTTCACAGTTCTGACTCCTACACGTTCGTGATTCCCTTCAAGACTGGTTTGGACCCATCGGCAATTCTAAAAAAAATTTGACATCATTAGAAAAACAAAAAATCTTCAGCAAAGGAATTTCATACCTATTTCCACATTCCTTCTTATCTTGCATTGTACAAACGTCTTAGCTGAAAGTACAAAATGCTAAATTTGGCACTTGTGCACTTACTGCCCTATCTCCTACCGTACGTAACCTTACAAGTTGGAGACAAAGCAGGATGTTACATAACAGAAGTGTTTCTACTTTGTGCATTAGTTTCTAGCTGTAGGGATTTTTTCAAATTTAGTTTTGTTTCTTTTCTAACTGTAGTTTCTTTGTTACTTTATTCGCCTTTTCTTTTGGTCAGCTCTGACAAGACTCACGCACCAAGGTGTGAAACGTTCTGCATTGTTTTGAAGCAGCATTTGTCTCTCTGGGAGGAATCGGAGTTTGTTTCACTGGCAGCTATGAAATCACCACTGGGTCTGTCATGTGGTTAAGCTGCAGATGGTTTGCATGAGTTGCTTGTTTCAGCTGCATGAAACGTCCCTCTGGACTCTGCTGTGATTCTGAGGAATATATGCACTATCAGTCACATGAAAACAAAATCATGTTTTACTTTTCTATGACATTAATCCTCACTAGCCATAGGTTTAGTTGTACAGTTCAGCTGTTTCTTCAGGTGAGGGAAGGAGGATGCACCGGTGGGATGCAACGCTATAATGAAGCTTTCACAGGCGTCATCTAGCCTGGTTTAACCTCAGGAGATACCATTGCTGATAGGGATGGATGGGAAAGGAAATCCTCACGTAGAAGTTTATGTCAAGTATCATATCGGAACGGAAACTTTTTCCCCCCTCAATGGATTGCCAGTACAAAAAGGTTTGAAATAAGTATAGTAAAGTTTTCTCCTTTACTTTTAAAAGATATGTTTTCTTTTTCAGAAGAGTATATATAAAACAGAGGCTGTGTTGGTCAAGCTACTTTTCCTCAACCATGTAACATTTTTATAAGCAGCCATGCTTGATGTGAAAGCCACAGGCAATGCCGCAGCTTGTTGTTGATGGTTTGTCGCTCATCTAGTTTCCCTGGCACAATTTATGTATATGCAAATACAAATTCTTGTCATGCCGCTAGATATTTTAAATGTCAAAAAACTCTGGTTACCCTTTACAAGAGTAGAGGCTTACAACGCTTGTGTGCGCATCGTGGTTCAGAAAGAGATTACAGATCAGCTGAAATTATAGTGATATTTCACATACCAAGTACTGAAAATGGTGAGGAGGAGAGGCTATTGCCTTTATGAATTTAAGGCTCATGAAAGCTGTTCAGTTATCACATCTGAATTATTGTTAACCTAAGACACCAGAACTTCGTGGTTGGAGACAGCAGGGCAGTCTTTTCAAAAAGTCTGTTCATCATTTAGGTACTGAAAGAAATGGTGAGACTTTCAAATATTCTCATTATGTGAGATACTGACTGCTTGAATGTCTGGATGGAAGTGGCAGGAGAGGAATTCTTGAGAATTGGGAATCCTTCTGAAAATCTCCCATTTACTCTCTTACCAAACTTTGAAAATCCAAAAATATATGATTTTGTTACTCATATTCATTACTTAGTATTTTTAAATTAATATATCTTACAGTTTTTTAAAAATGTTGAATATTATTTTAGATTCCAGAGTTTAACACTCTAACGAATATTGTGATCCCATTAAAATGGGATGTTTAATTTGACATAACATGCATGGGTGCTCTGAGCAGTAAGACAGAAAGCTAGACTGGTCGGCCTCCAGGTAAATAAAATGATAAACCACAAACATATCCGAGGTGAACAGGACTTCGATATGTCAATCTCAAGTTGCAGATTAGATGCAGAGGTCTTATTAAAGAGTTGTTTTCATGAAAAAGCAGCAGCTTTGAGGTGAAAAAACTGGAAGGCAGCATTGTTACCAAAAAAGTTTACTTTCGTTTTGTGGCACAATGCTCAAGTTGTAAGACTGAGAGTCACGTTTGCCCTTCAGGTGCTCGTGCGAGGCCTAAGCCGATGCTTTCAGCATCAGGTGTCAGTCGTCTGTATCGGAAGGCAAACCGCGGTGAGCTGTCGGACCTCTGCGATGGTCGGGGGAGAGGCTACGGAACCGCAGGCTGTACCAAATTACAAGATACGAATGTCGCATATTCCCTATTTAGTCTTTCTCTACTTGAAAGATAAAGTCACAAACCAAATAGAAAAAAGAGAACCTCTGCATATCCTTGTTAAGTAAAAGCTCCTGATTTGAACTCTTCAGTTTGTGAAAGGGCCGTGGGGTGTGGAAGTCGCTTTGAAGCGTTAAGCTTTGTCTTCCTGGGGAGGAACTACACGTAAAGGCAGAGCTGCGATACCGCTACGGGCGCTCCGTGTAAGTGACCTGGGGACTGTAGCGTGCTCACACAGCAGTACTCTGACGCTTCAACTCTGAAACTGTTTGCCGATGGCAGCTTTATTTTATTTGTGTGGAAATTGCTCAGCTCTGACATTTACAGCATGATTGTTGCTCTGCTCAGATCCTTCTCTGATCTCTTAATCTGCGCTTTCTTTTCTACTGACAAAGTATTCTGTACTCATGTATAAACCCTTGAAATTACAAAACTCATCACCGTAGTATTTTGATATAAATTGGACATTCACAAATTCCTGAAAGGTCATGATGCCAGTAGGAAAAAACTGTGACCCAACCCCCAATCTTAAGCAACATGCATCCGGAAGCAGAAGTACCTTGTATACAGGCGTACCGTACCAGCTCACGCCAAACTGTTGTTTTGTCCTTTCTTTAGCAGGACTGGAAAAGTAGCCCGATTTGGGAAAGCTATCTTGCACAGTGCTGGAGAATTCAGCTTTTGATTCCATCCCACGCTCTTCTAGGTGTGAAATGTGAGAGGCTGAAACTGTCCCACATGAGCTGTGTTCAGCTGGTAAGAGTCTCCTGTGCTGTACTACCGCTGAGCTCAGCATAGTTAGGTCTGTCCTGAGGAAGAGTCCCTGGACCAGACAGAAGTGTCCGTCTTCCGCACCAGACAGAAATGTAGAAAAGCAGATCATATAGAAATTAAACCAGCAGGTCGTATGTCTAAAATAGTTACACTGTTAAATATAACAGTAAATCCAAAATATTTTTTATTTGATAAAAGGATTGATTAATAATAATTGCTTGCAGAAGTTGTGTCAAATGCAGACCAAGTTGGCAGTGGCTAAAATTTCCTAATTTGAGCACTTGAAATGTTTACTGGCAACTTGAAATTGTATTGGGAGCTATAGTCCATGTCTCAGTTGATACATATCTATATTACTAATCATAATGACATGTATTTTTTCATATTTGCCAAGAATAGAACCAGGAAAGCGCTCAGCAGTGAGGGAGTGATTTCCATTCTAAGTTCCAGTCAGAACTGAGTGAAATTTCTCACTCGTAAGAGACCATACTGTTGGGACTTAGAAAATCTGTGCTGATCATGACGATAACATACTGTGCAATTTGCTTCATTTATAAAGTTTCAGAGCTACTAAAGTTCTCTTAAAAAAAGAGAAGAGATGAGATCCTGTTTGAAAACACAGCATGGATATCTTCAAACACCATGGAGGGTTAAGATGGTAGGAGAAAAGAGAAGTTTTACAGGAACTGTTTACTTATTAACCAAGGCACATAGCCTGACTCGTGTACTCTGGAAACAGATCAGACACACTGGCGAAAGATCAAGGGTTCTATAGAAGCTGAATATGACTTGCCATTTTTATATAGGATTCTGTCTCACAACTATTGAGAAGTTGTCATTGATTGCTGCTATAAAGGGAAAGAACAGCCACTCCCCATGAAGCACAAATTAACAGTAATATGCAGAAAATACTGGAATTCATGTTGGATGCCAACAAGTAAGAAAAATAAAAAAGCATGACTGCATGAATAAGAGCTTACCACTCTTTAAATAACACTTTTAGAGCAATTTGGAACTGAGTTAGTGTACTGACAAATGCTTTCTGGAAATAGTTAAAATTGTTAAAGTTTTTGTGTTGTTGTTCAAACATGTCTGAATTTTGAGGATAGACTGTATACATGAAGAGAAGAATTCATGTACAGAAAAAAGAAAACCAATTAGGAAAGTAGTGCTGAAAAGAGAAAAACTCATGAGAATTAGATTGAACATTATCTTTAGCGTTTACCATTTCTCCTAGGAACTTACCATTATTTCCAGCTGGTGTTTTTATTAAAGGCTTTGCACAATGCAAAACATTGGGGAAACTTGCAATGTATTTTCTCACTGTTTGTTCCTCCTAATTGAGTTGTTCAGTCATAAACAGAAAAGAATGCATAACATTTCCTCATATTTTAGATATAAGCACAAACTGATGATCAGAAAAAATCTCCTAGATTTCTATCCTCCATTTATTTTTCCATGGGGTCAATAAAACTAAGGAAATAAAAGCATCCAGTGGCTACTACAATGAGTAATAAAAAGACAAAATTTTGTGGCTCTCGGTGACTTACTCATCGCATTAGTGAGTGTCAGGTGCATAACAATTTCTCTATTTCTCAGACTAATACATCCACGGTCAACAGTTGGTGTTTGTTGGAAGGATTATACAGTTTGCAGATCAGGTAAAACCACCAGTGTAGACATTCCTAACCTGGCTTGACAAATGCCATTATATCTCAAAAAATCAAGTCAAGGCTGAGCTTCGTCTGGGGATGCTCAGGGACCCCAGCTGTTGGCGTTCAGTAACATCACAAACTTTTCCTCTGTTACATTTTCCTGTCATGTTTTTGTACATAACTTGTCATGAATGAGCTGGATGGATTTTACGTGAGTGATGGATGTTATCCATCCCTTTGGATAACCCAAGTTATCTTGCCACCTTTATTGTCCTACTTACTGTGCATTAGTTGCAATACTGTTGTGCCTGCAGTCCACTCTGCTGTCATTGGAACAGATGTGTTGTTTGGATGTAAAAGATTCTAAAAGCTATTTTCGTCACCTTGGCGTGAATGTGGTGAGTCCATCCCGTGTTAGAGGAGGAAGGCCTTTTATAAATAGCAACAGCAGGTGTAACTGTCATTTGAATAAATTCTTAAATAAAAACATTTGAAATTACACTTTGTGTTAATTACAAAATACTTCCTCAGGTCTTGATGTTGAAGTCCAGCCGCATATGGCATTGTTGTTTTTTTCAGATTCTCATTCTTCCAGAAAGAATATGTATTAATTTTTACAGTCATATTTACGAGTAACCTGCATAAGACCTGCTGATGTCTTGAATTTTCATAAGGCATTCTTTTATGAATTACAGATTCATAAAATGTTTCAGTAATTGTAGCTTGGGTATTGGAATGTATCGTGGCTACTCCTGGTACAATGCATTTTCCATTATAAATAAGAATTTGCTTATAAGGCCTGTCCCCCGGCAAACTGCAGTGAACAAGGTACTTGTCTCCATTTGAAAGACATTCCGCTTCAAAACAAAATGGGTGATAGAGTCCTGCTTTACCTTTTTTTTTTTCTTTCCTTTTTTAACTGTGGCAAAATTTCTTACGGTTTATTCTTCATGCACTCCTAATGCACTTTAATACTTTAATTTATTTAAGGCTCCTAAAAATACTGAATTGCACAATAATCAGAATTTTTGGCTGAATACAGTGAGCAGAAGTCTCCACTTGAATATATGACTGAATATATGCTGCTACAACAGTAGCACTCAGATGACTATAATAGCCAAAAATTACTTGTGCTGTTACGGTTCATAAACTCTTGGTCATCTCATGAGGAAACATTCATCATGAACTTAATACAAGTAGAATCTAAGCTATTTAACATTACCAGTCCCTTAAATGCACTTCAAAGAAGCATCTGCTGCTTATGACCTGTATCAGAGTTGAATAGCCACACTCGTGTATGTTCAGTTTCTGCTCAGTGTTTCACTCAGTATATTTGACTGTGGCTTGTACACATAGTAAATAAACTGTTCGTCATTTATATTCCTTCTGAAGCTTTTTTTTAAAGAATTTGAAACTCATTCTTAAGTATGTTGAGGAGGAAAACTT
Organism: Phaethon lepturus; assembly: GCF_000687285.1. Taxonomy (NCBI): domain Eukaryota; kingdom Metazoa; phylum Chordata; class Aves; order Phaethontiformes; family Phaethontidae; genus Phaethon; species Phaethon lepturus. The sequence continues at coordinate 85,375 of NW_010522565.1, forward strand.
ACATAATATGAACACAGTTACTTCAATTGCATATGCTGTTGTCATTTACTTGCATGGAAGTTAATTTGCAAGAGTACTTTAACTGATAATTGTACTTTTTTAAACAGATGTACATATGCTGTGTGTATGTCATAAAAAAGGAAAGTCCTCATTCCATTTCTTGGAGAACTGAATGTGTAAATCTTCTGTCTGATTCAGATGGCCCAATTTTTCACATGGAAGGATTCATCAGAAAACTCACTAAATCATTAAGTTCCTCTCTAAAATGTCACAAATTAATTTTCTTATTGTAAAAATTACTGATCCAAATCAGAATCTCAGATATTTATCCTTAACAAAAGGACACTAAGAAATGCAGGTTATTAAAATAGTGTGACTTTAGTTGGCATAGGGTCATTATCTTTATGAGGAAAAGCAGAAAAACCACTACCTCCATACTTAGTTTACAGACTCTCTTTAAGAAGAAATATCCTTCCCTGTTAAGGAAAAAGATAATTTGTCTAAAAAATACAGAAAATAAAGGAAATGGTCAAACCCCCCAGCTATTATTATATGGGTAGGTAGACAGAAAGGATCGAATTCCTACAAGGTCCAGAATTTTTATTAAATCTGCTAATGTCTTCTCTAGTTAGATGCTTATAAAATAAACAATGCATCGAATTTAATATACATTTGTAATTGCTGATCTGATAAAAACTGTAGCCCTTATGCCAAATTTGTATGCATTAGTCCTCCTTTTAACATTATACAGATATTCTCCATTGTGAGAGAAACATAATAAGAATTCTCATATTATTTAAAAAAAACCCTATAAAATTTGTAGAACAATTATGTACTATAGTTGCCTGTAATCTTCCAGAATCTTTTTTCTTTGTGTGTAGATACTTTCTTGTAAGTATATTAATAAAGAATAAATCTAAACAAGATAAGAAGCGAAAATGGGAAGCCTTCTCAATACATTTTCTTCCTCACCGCAGGAATTACAAAATAATTTTGTTTCTTCTTTCCAGTTCTTTGCTGTTGCCCAGCCAACACCTGAGGGATCACGAACAAACCTGGGAGTAAGTAATTAAAATTCAAAGCTTCAGCATTCAGATACTTTTTACACTTTCTTTTGCTTCCAACTAGCAAGGAATTTTCCAGACAAGCTTTTAATTAACAGGTGAGTTTAATTGATATGCGAGTTTTCTGTAAATGGAAGGATATCAGTGAGAAGTATGGGAGGATTCTTTCATACTCGCAGTTTAAGACATTAGTTTATTTGCACATTGATGTTTTTGTTGAATTAAGTTTCTTTAGTGAATAAATAAAATAGAAGATACAAATATTGGAAAGAGCTAAGGAAGAGTTAACCAGAATGATGGCTAACTTTCACAGCACCTCCTAACGTAAAACTCTACCTCAACTATACCTGACAGAGATTAGCCTGCTGTCTCTGTTAAAAAATAAGGGTGATGGAAATTCATAGGCATCATTAGCGATCAGTCAGCTGTGCTTAAATAAACTTTAAGTGATTTCACTAGGTTGGGGCTAATTTCACCTAACTTTGCCATCTAAAATACAGGTGTCAACTGGATTTTTATTCCAGTGAGTGGAGAGGCAGAAGTGTTCTTGAACCTACCTTAAAATGAGAAGAGTCACCTTCTGTAGGTGGCGAAAAGCCTGGCTTCAAAATGCCTTTGACAACAGAAATCAGTTCCCTAATGTTTAACAAGAACCTCAACTCGCTGCAGTTTAAGACTGTTGGGTTGTTGGGGGGGTGGTGTGGGTTTTTTTGCGTACTAGGGGTATGGAGCTGTAAGTGCGGGTTGGGTTTTTGGGGGCTTTTTAAATGGTTGATTTCTGAAAGCAGACCAAAATATCGTGAAATCTGATAATGTACTCTTTGTTATGAAGTCAGCTATTTGAAGAGGCTAAGCCATGCTGTGCACTGGGGGTATTTTATGAGTTAGAGAAGCAACCAGCCAAAGAGTTCCTTGTGATTAAGATAGTAGTAGGACCACACACACATTTGCTCATGAAAAGATTTATTTCCTCCTCTATCATTACTGCTCTAGCTCCGTATGAGTTTGGTGGGAAAGTGGGGAGAAAACAACAGTGTAGTATAGTGAGCATGCTTTTGACACGGAGTTCTGTATTTTCATCTTACTGCCACTCTTTTTGAGTATTTGTTGCCATATCTATTTGACTCAGTATATTTATGTGTATAAGCAAGTGATTCCTACCTTGAGCAAGAGTGACCTAACTGGGCATTTAATATAAAATTGTCTTGTAGTTGGATTGTGCAAGCTCCTACAAGAATATTTATAAATTTTTGTGTTCATATGAAGACAGCCTAGCTTTTCTCTGAGAGTATTTGACCTGTCTTTGTGAAATATGATCTTTCAAGGAAGAAAAATGTGGAGATTATTGTTTAAAAAAGAATTATGTTTTTCCGTGAGGTACATTTTTCATAATAAACATTAAAATGACTGCAGCCTTTCAAATAATTTTTTTAATTTCCCACCTTATGAGTGTGATATAATTCCTTGCAGGCAGAACTAAGGATTTGGTTAAATATGACATTTATTGCATTTGTAAAGAAAGAACAAGCAGTTTTCTGCTGCAGAAAATACCAGGTATACATTTTAGGAAAAATGCCAAGCTGTCTTTCCAAAGGCATGGGTGTCCCTTACAAACGTCATCCTCCCTTTCTACACAGGCACTGAAATTAAATAGTCTTTCCTGGGGGCTTGCTGGTGTGATGGAAAGAGGACACAACTTTTCTCTGTGTGTGTTACTCAGTAGAGGGCAACGTCTCCTGTGCAGCCCACTTAGGCTCTCCCGGTATCATATTCCCCTGGCTGTAGCGTAGACTTTGTGTTGGTTGCACTTGGCATATTGTGGCTTTGCTGGTTATGTTTGACAGTGAGGCAGGGGGGTTTATTTCATTTCGGGTTTCTTTAATGTACAGTTGTATCTATGGATTCTTTGGAGTAAGCAAAGGTGAGAATTACGTTAATTTGCATTTAAGACCTCAGAAATGTAGGTTTAAGATTGTTGCCTTTCTGTCTTGATGGCTTTCTTTTATTTGGTATCAATGACTTTTTTTTTTTCCTCCTGTTCAACACATATAATATGCTGCTCAGAGAGATTATTTAAAAAAAAAAAAGGCAAAGTGGGAGGAAAATGGCTGTGCGATGTAATGCGCTGATGCTACTTAACTCCATTTCTCAACATAGGAAAACCTGCCTGCTTCGTGAAAAAAAAAACCACGTTTTATTAGGCCCTCATTTCCATGAATCCCATAGTCCAAATGTATCCTCTTCTCAAACGGGCTTGCCTTTATAACCTTGCAACCCATCATGGCTATGTTAGAGGAAGGGAAGTTCTAGCTAGAGAAGCATTTTGTTCTCCAATTCCTAGTGCCTACTAAAGCAACTTCCATCTTTTCCATTTGCTACCTGTACTTACTTCTTTAGCATTAAACATGAGCAGTGATCCCTACAATAAAGCTGTACATGTATACATAGTGTACGTGTATGCTGTGTATACATAGTAACATTAGTGTTGTATTCGCGTACATAAACGTAAGAATTTGAAGTTCAAATAGGAACTTGAGAACTCAACTGCCCGGCTAATTACCAAAACGCTTGTCTGCGTGCACTGACCAGCTAGGGAACATGCCTCTCTCTTCCTGTAAAACAGATGGTACTTTCAGCGTACTGTAAGGTCACCAAATTCAAGCTGTTAGAAACCAAAAACCAATTCCAAAGTTTTGCAGCTCTCCCAGAGACGGCCTTGCCAAGCAACCCACTCTGTTATAGTGTGGAGGAACCTGTGTACTAGGCACACTAGTGGCAGAATGTCACCGAGCATCCGGGAGGCTGATCTAAGTCCCTCGTTGGGACTGATCCAAGGATCAGAGAGTAAAGGCTTAAAGCCACCTTTAACTTCCCAGGAGCTGAACTGGGCATCATAATACTAACCCAAAGAGCTGGCTCAAAGCTTTGTGAAATTGTAGAATATGTGAAAGCAAGCTGTGAAGACTTAATCCAGATAATATCACAGTGGTATAACGATGGGCCTGGGCAGCATCTGGGAGATTTGGCAAGGGCTATATAGTAAAATGGCCAGCATTTCCTTCTTCAGGGTTATTATTTCTTTGTTAAAATAAAAGATAGGTTGTTAAAACAAATATTTTCAAAGTATTTCACCGTATACTGAACAGTGAGCACTGCTGTACACTGAGAAACAAATTAATGAATCAAACATTGCAGCACTATCCACAGGGGCTCGTTTAAAAGCAAATGCATGACAGAGCTGGAAACCAGCTTAAATGCAAATGAGCCAATGTGATGAAATCTGTAATGTTTGATTCATTAATTTGTCTCTCATCGTACAGCAGTGATCATTGTTTAGTGTGTGCTACTAATGAAAGACCCTTAAAGACAAGGATTTCTTACTTTCTAGATGAGCTTTACTTTAACAGAAAAGTTCTGTCACAAAACCTTTTATGATCATGTGAGATTCTTGCAGCATCTGTACTAATTAGTTTCATAAAGCAGTAATATTTTATATATATTCTAGTTTTCTTATGATGCAGGCTAGCAGATGGAAAGAAGAAGAGCCAGCATCATATGATCCACTAGCTTTCCAAAGGCCACGAGCAGCTAATATGTTATAGTTAAAAGGAGAAAAATACTGAATAAAGTAAAATCTTGGCTATGTGATGAAATAGACACTCTCCCAATCTTTAGATACAGTTACTTTCCCGAAGATTTTAATCCACTGAATCAACTTTTAATCAACATGATTGAATGCCCAAAAGGGGTGGGGAGTGGTCAACATTATTGTTTACCTTTTACAGAAGGTATTTAAACTATTAAATATCAATTTTGATAGATATTTTGGTGATGTATATTCAATTTTGCATAGCAGTGACATCAGCCTTTATCTGTCAGCTCCTTAACTCTCAGCCTATAGTTGTTCAAATGACTATAAGATTGTGGAAGACAGGACAGAAAAGGATTATCAAATTAAATGGCTACTGGAAAGCATATCATAAAATGTAGCAATCTGGGTTCCTATGACAAAGGAAATTCTACCTGAGTCAGTCTCGGCTTTTACAGCCTTAAATACAGAAATTTGTACAGGTTTCTTTTTGTTAGGATTCATCAATATGATGATGGCTTTGATTAGCCAAGGATCTCCCCATGTCATTTTTGAGAGATGGATGGCACTAGCCTCACAGAGTACCAGAAAAAAAGAGAGAGAGGAGTTTTCTGTAGCTTATCAGCAGCACGTAATAAAAAATTGGCTCAGTTAAGATTCACATTTTTGAGATTCTTCTTCCAAATCCAAACAACGTGCACTAGGCCAATCTGTCTATTTATTTCCATTCTGTATTTACAATGGGGTGACATTTAGGCAAGTACAGTGCTAATTGCCTTGTAGGTACCCCTAGGTATTGACATCTACAATTAATCACAAAGCAAGTCCACTCTTGGTTCAGACATACCAGTTTTTATCACGTCACCCTAGAAATGTGATTTATATACCAGATTCTGAAGCCATTTTTTCTGATAGGACAGTTTCTGTTCTCATGGCTTTTTCAAGATTGCAAACTAAGATGTCAAATATTGTCTGCTACAAAACAGCTAGGTCTGGAGGGCAACTAGAGAAGGTCATAATGTCATTAGTAATGACACGTAAAGGATCTTTTCTGTGGAAATGACTGTCTAAACAAATCATAGAAAATCTGGCCCTGCTGTAAACAGAATTTGGTTTTCATGGCATACGATATATCAAATGAAAACAATGCACACTTTTTCAACGGCTATCAAAATCACTTGGAAAGGGGGATTTAAATAGGTATTTAGAAGTTGTTGTGGTTTAACCCCAGCCAGCAACTAAGCCCCACGCAGCCACTTGCTCACTGCCCCCAAGTGGGCCAGGGGAGAGAATCGGA
>NW_010522565.1:91355-99392 GCF_000687285.1 Phaethon lepturus
GTGAGAAAACTCACAGGTTGAGATAAAGACAGTTTAATAGGGAAGGCAAAAGCCATGCACGCAAGCAAAGCAAACCAAGGGATTCATTCCCACTTCCCATGGGCAGGCAGGGGTTCAGCCATCTCTACGAAAGCCGGGCTCCATCATGCGTTATGGTGACTTGGGAAGACAAATGCCATCACTCTCAGTGCCCCCCCCCCCTTCCTCCTTTTTCTCCAGCTTTATATGCTGAGCATGACGCCGTATGGTACGGGATGGCCCTTTGGTGAGTCGGGCTCAGCTGTCTCGGCTGTGTCCCCCCCCACTGCCCGTGCGCCCCGGCCTGCTCGCTGGTGCGGTGAGAAGCAGAAAAGGCCTTGACCCTGTGTAAGCACTGCTCAGCAGTAACTGAAACATCCCTGTATTGTCAACACTGTTTTCAGCACAAATCCAAAACATAGCCCCGTACCAGCTACTATGGAGAAAACTAACTCTATCCCAACCGAAACCAGCACAGAAGTGTATGAATTGTGATCAGTGTTTTCTCAGTGAAGTTTCTGGAGTCTGTTGTCCTTCGATGTGGAGTAAGCTGACAGGATGAAATTTTAGAAAACCGACCAACGAAAGAAAAGGAACCCATGTGCAAATACATTAGAAAGTGAATGCCACGCAAATTTCATTTCTCTTTTCATCTAGCATTGAACATGTGTTACACTTAGATTTTTTTGCTTAAATCTCTTTTTCCATGCATAGTTTTCTGTGCGATAGCCACTTAGTTTTCAGCTTTCCCCAGCACCACTTAAACTCCATTTATGCCTACCATCTTATCTTACTGTAGGTGTTATAGATCTCCTCTGGATCAAAATTATTTTGAAATTTCTGGGAAGAAAATAGCTAAGTTTTTAGTCCGTTAGTAGCTAGTTCTGTTCTGCTAAAGCCAGTGGCAAAAATCCTCCTTGTGTCAATGATTCAGAACCAAGACCAAAGAATGCTGAAGTGTATTTTGCATAAAGCCATAGCTTAACCTGCCTGTTTTCCTTTAATCCAGTTAAAAATAATTTTTGTGGCTGTTTTTGAATTTAGTAGCCAGTATTTCTTGTAATAGCTGCACCTTCAACCCTAGAAGGGTATTTATTTACCTATTCTATATTCCTCTTTTGAATGCATTGTCTCCTATTCTCTGTGATCAGAAATACAATACTGAGTGGGCTTTCCACCCAGGGCACAAAGATTTCTTGTGGCTTCTCTCTGAAAGGCTGTTGTGCATTCTGTGGGTAGGCATGGGAGCAGCGTGATGAGGAGCTGGGCACGGTAGCGGTTGTGCCTTCCAGCTGAGAAGTAAACTGCAGGGGTGCTGCTAGAGAGACATAGCGGGGCGAAACACCGGATGGAGGCTTGAAGAGGCAGGCTCGGGAGAGGAACTGTGGAGCTGGCTGAGGCCAGCCGACTGCTGTGGTGTCGAAATAGTAATTCTCTTTAATCACTAAACTGGTTGCACAGTGTCAGCACCAAAGGGTTAACAAGAGTAATACCAGGGACATAAAGTAAGTTGATCTTGTGCTTAGTATGATTTTTTGGTCTCTCTTCTTTTGTATTTTTTATATTTCTGTCTATTAGATGTTTTCTTGTCTTTCAAGTCCTACCTAGCACACTGTTTTTTCTTCAAAAACAATTTTTGCTTATCTTGAGATTCACAGCTTTGTTGTGGCTCTCATGGTGATGAAGCATTTCTCATGGTTATGTTTATTTCCATTCACAAACTACTGTGGTTCTATTGCTCCACTTCTGAATGTTTTTCCATTTCTTAGCAGCCTCTTTCACCATCTCTTTTAGCATGTCCAATCCTTTACATCAGTTTTTCGGATGGTTTAATTCCTCAATTCTTCAACCGATGGTATCAGACCTGTTTATGTTACTAGGTACAGCCAAAGAATTATAACTTGTGTGTGCTGTTCCACTTCATGCACATGTTTATTAGTAAGCTAGTAGTTGCACTAGCCATTGCCTGATGTAGTGTACAAAAATTACAGTACAGTAATTCAAAAATGTGTTATCTCAAAAGAAGTTTGTCCTTATGAACTTTTACTCTCTATTCAAGCTACAGCAGGTGGTTTTAGCTAGTTAAAAAAACTTTTAAAACTGTTTTTTTAGGTTATTTTAAGATACGGTAGAAGCTTTACAAATCAAAGGTGGTGTTGCTAAACAACTGAATTAAATACTTCACAAGCCACTAGAGATTTTATTTCAGCATTTTCCAAAGTGTTTCCGTTGAACAACAAAATGTTATGCCTTTCTCTTTACTCAAATTCTATGTTAATGTTATGTAAAGTCGCTTTCAGAAGTGACGGTCACTGCTCCTAGCCCGCAGTCTATATCCAAGAATGTTTTTAGTTTTTCCCTTAAACGTTTCGGAAATAACTTTGTAGTTTAAATATAGGCATGAGAAAACAAAGAAACTTTAGAGAACAGAACAGATTTAAAATGAATAAAAAAGTTGCTTAAAACTATTTCCAAGGTCACTGACCTGTACGTTTAAGATCTTGAAAGAGCAAGCACTGGCATGGTTTGAAGGCTCAGATGTGGTCTGCACAGTTCCCTCTTACTACACCCGACCGCAGACGTGGTCAGTCAGAGGAGTGCGGTGCGGAGATTTCTGAGCTGAGCGGGTGTCGGTGGCCACATGAGACAGGGCAGGAGTCCTGGCAGGGCCACAGCTGCCTACGCACGGCGCCGCATGAGTGCCGCTGTGCCCCGACTGATGTACGCGGTTGCACAGAGACCCACGTGGCAGAGCGGTATATTGCTTTTATTCTTGTCAGCCTTTTTAAGGATCCTGCACTAAACAGACTGAAAAGTATATGACAGAAAGGTTGACTGAGTAGTTTGCTTGGAGTGTAAATAAAACAGGAACACTCTTTAATTTAAAAGGATTTTTTTAATTGGAGCTGAGCTGTAAAAGAAGATGATGAGTAACATCTAAACTCTGCTGAGAAATTCTGCTATCATGGCCTTCTTCTCCATAGTCATAGACATTCCTTGACATAAAGAAAAAATCCTCACCCTGAGGACAGTCCAGCACTGGAGAAGGTTGCCCAGAAAGATTGTAGAGTCTCCATTGTTGAGTTCTTAAGTCTGGAACAACGCCTGTGTCGAGCTTAGGGTTGGGACAGGCAAATTCCCATGGTGCCATCCAACCTTAGTTGTTGTCCTCTTCTCTGATTGTAAACCCCATACACTGACTGTGTTGCCTTTTCCAGTAGTGAACTATTCAGAAATAATAAACACAGAAATAATAATTCAGAAATTAAAAAAGAATAATAAAACCAGGACGAGGTGATTTGGGGAATAACTGCGACAGAGTGAGCGGAAGCGACTTGTGAAAGGTTACCCAGCTGAGCAGTTCTAGAGTCGGTGACAGCCAGCAAATCTTCTGCTTTCCAGTGCTGTTCCCTTTACATGTCGCACACTCTTGCTAGAGACTGAAGGGGAGATCAGCTGCCAAAGCATGGTCCTGCGTCCATGTTCACACCTACTGCTGCTCAGCAGGACTAAGCAGTTTGGAGGCAGCAGCAAGCTGACACAGGCGGATGGGTTCTGCTTCTGGGGATGGCTACCTTGGCCTGGGGTAATGTGGGTCCGCCGCACCGTACCCTATTCTATGTCCTGAACTTGCCTACTGCTTTTCCGTGAAAGGGGCAATGTAGTTCTGTGTTCATATCATACAGTTACTAGATTTTTTAAAAACTATATTTTACAGAAAGTTTCTGACAAAACATGGAAACCTGATGAGTATTAAAAAGAAAATCTCCTGTCTGTCAGAGAAAGCACGGGAGCCAGCACCGGCCTCTGAACCAGTCAGCTGAGAAGCTTATACTGCATGAAGGAAACGCTTACAAAGTGAAGTCTGCCATGAAGTTCGTAAAACTAGATGAGCTGTAGCACCCTACCACGTTATTCTTGGTGCCTTCTAGATGTTTCAGGAGAGCACACAGGAGCTACCCTGTGATGGCTGCAAACCCAAGTGTGCTCGCAGCATGCAGTGCTGTTAGAATGAGTTACGTTTGGTGTGTGGTGCTTCTTAAAGGCCGGTTCGACCCTTCATGTAAGTTATGTGCATTATTAGCAATAGAAATGGATCCCATGAAAGTAGCGTAACATAGATAGATCAATTCTGAAGACTCATTACCAGGATAAGTGAATATCATGTATTCTGTTTTGTAATGTATTCTTTTATTTCATTTTTAAGTACTGCATAGCTGATTAATCAAAAAGCAGTAGTACTGTCCATTTTCCTCTAGTGTAAAATTTAATGTAATTCTGGTGAAGAATCTTTAAGAAATAACATCAGGAATTGCAGTAGACGTTAAAAGACATTGTACAGAAAAACCTCACAGACTTTCTAGTTAGTTAACCGGTCTTTCTTTAGCTCTGAGTTTCCTCTCTTTGTGTTGTAAGACACATGACTAAACCAATTTGGTCTTTAATCCATAGAACATGCTGTCAACCTTGCCTGTCTGTTTTTGTGTCAGTGCTTACTTGACTATGACTACAGATGTGAAAAATTGAATAGTAATAAGTCTCTTGCTTATATTTGGTATGCGATTTTTAGATGTTTTGTGCTATTTCCATATAGACATTTGCTGAGAACTAGTCTTTAAAATTACTTTTTACTTATCTTCATGACTCTAGACTTTGAAGTAATACTTCGATGACAGCTGAACTGAGACATTTTAACAGTTTCTGAGCAGGGTCTGAACAGACCTCTCAGTATTCTGTACCATGCTAAAGAACTCCTTCCCTCTTGAAAGTTTTAGCATGTAGGAGGCTATTAAAGTTATGAGTTTAGGCTGAGGCATGAATAAATCCTGGGTCTTCCTGATGATGTCATTATAGTGGTCAATAAAATACATAGAAGCAAACGCTTTTTCATGGTACTAAGATCAGCTAACCAAATCAGGATACACGAGCAATTAACTCTTTAATTAAGATGAATGGATGACATTAGCCCTCCTTAAACCCTGCTCGTCAGCATTTACAAATAGAAAAAGACGAATGTCTCCTTCCCAAGAAATCTAGCTTTTATTTTTCATTCTTTGACAGCATCTCATTCTTTACACTTTGTAAACAAATTCACTGATGAACACTGCCAACCGCAGAGATTTAAACAGCCCTGTTCAATCAGTGCTATTTCTCATTGCTCAGAGGTAACATATATGAATTTAATTTATTTTCTAGGCAAGTTGCATTGAATTTATGTTTCTAATTAAGAAAACTAAAGGGCTTTTGATGCCCAAATATATAAGATCGTATGGATTCAATCAGCATGACATGTTAGAGGCCACATAGTTAAGGACTATGAAACTTCTTGCCTTTGAATTAGGTTATTAGTTCTGACAAAGGTGTGTGCAATTTGAAGGAATAGTCTCTTCGTTCTCTGTCCTTGCAAATCAGAATAATCTGTCTGGAAGCAGATGGATTATCTCTCCCTACATTTAATACACATACTGCAGTATATTTTCAGAAACATTCAAATTTCCCAGTGATTGAGGTGTTATTGCCCTTTTGTAATCCTACAAAATTGCAGGTTTCCCACTAATAAAGTCAATTTATTATTACTTTGTATTCTTAACATTATATGGTGCATATACAAATTCTGGAGAGGAGTACTCTGTTTTCCTATGACATGTATTCAAACAACATACCCCACATGTGTAGGACACAGATTGGAAACAAAATAACTGTTGAAAACAGGAATTTATTATTGTTTTCTCTAATAATTCTACATGTGTGTAATGTTTCAGGTACAGCTTTTACCTGTATTGATGTTACTGTTGGTAATTTTTGTGAGGCACAATTTTGCAAGGCAGTATTAGGATATTGCTTTCTACTTCTGTAACAAGTCTTTTGTTCAAAGAGTCAGAAATGCTGAACTTTTATTTAAACCTAGCCTCTCTGAAGAATGGAAAGTCTGTATGATCTTTCCTCCCATAGTTGCACCATCAGCTGGGCGGGGGGGGAAATGTTTACTGCATCTATTATGTTTCTGGTACAGCAGTATAGGGTTGCAGCAGTGAAACAGAAAAGTTCTTCTTTGAACATAGACAGATTTTTGCATAGTTACTGGTTTAATGGCAGTTAAGAATTATGACGTTTCCAGCTTTCATGTACACTTACCCACACGTTAAAAGTGGTAGTCCAAACATTTTCCTCAAATATTTTAGCTCTCTGTCTTGACCTAAGGTGTCTATATCCTGCTGCTGGTATCAGGTACATGAAATTATTCAGATAATTTTCTCATCCCTGTTGTGTGATGTTCTGTTAACCACAAGCCCCACCCACAAGATAATTCTTACGAGATGCTCTGCCAAGCTATTTTAGTTTCTTTTTGTTTAAAAAAAAAAAAAAGGTGGAGACTTCAGATAATTTTCTCATCCCTGTTGTGTGATGTTCTGTTAACCACAAGCCCCACCCACAAGATGATTCTTACGAGATGCTCTGCCAAGACTATTTTAGTTTCTTTTTGTTTTAAAAAAAAAAAAAAGGTGGAGACATACATATATAGGAACGAAGTGGGAAGTAGAAGAATTAAAACCATAGCTATGTTTAAATATATGATTGCATAACATCTGTCTATACCAGGATGTGGAGAAGCTGACAAGAGGCAATGTCCCGGTGGCTTTATACCAGGGGTGTAACAGAGAGAGTCTTTCCATTCAGGAAGTCCTGAATTGTTCAGATGCATCCAGAGAACTGCTTTTAACTTTGCTTAGCTAGGTCCAGTGAAGGAGAATTGAAATTTTTCCCCAATTTAAATAGCAGAAACAGAATGGCATGGTGGCAGAAGAGTACTCTTGACTCCCTTTTCTGTGTTCAAAAACTACGGAACCTTTCATGAAATCATGTGGCTTTTTGATCTCTGTGACAAGGTTACATGTAGGGAGGCTAGGTGTGACCTGGGGGACGGATAAGGCAGCGTGGGCAATGGTGTTCTTTGCTGTGTGTAAACTGAAGGTCCAGTTCCCATCTCTTTCAGGGTCCTGATATCCCCAGCAGGCTCCCCTGCCCTGCAGTTCTCACCTGCAGGGGAGCAGGTCCCCCTTTTCCTGCACAGGCAAATTCTGGCTCCCGTGTTTTTCCTGCTGTACTGCCATGCAAGACCGGAACGTGGGGACGTAGTCCCTACAAGCTATTTTTGACATGCTCTACTCATGGCAGAAGGCCTGGTGGTACCTGTGATATATATGACACTGGTACTTGCACTACCCAGGGCCTGAGGCGGTCACCCAGTGTGTTATCCGGCGGAGAGGTCTTCAGTAAGGCATTCTCATACACGATCAACACGTCCTCACTTTGCAGCTCCGTTCTCTTGAAGAAGAAGGTGCAGAAGCTTCCCCACTCAGGGAACCGGGATTGAAGTTGAAATGGCGAGGAGATCAGCTGAGGAGCTAGAGGATGACAGGGAAATAGCCATCTGTGTTTCAAGCAGGTTTTTGGCTTCCTGACAGAAAATGGAATAATGCAGCTATTTGAACTGCCCCGTGATTGCCTTACCCACAAGTCCGGTCAACTAAGGTGTTCTTTCAAAAGCTTCAGATGATACAAATCTACATGTATAGAGAAAGATACAGGGATGTAATTATAAAGGGCACAAGCCCAAACAACGCAGATTTTGTAAGTGAACTCTTGCAGTTATTAAAATATTTTGGCTTCCTAACAGAAGACAAATCTGCAGTTTCGCCAAAACGTAGATGCGAGGCCTCTGGGGAGGGGTCTCTGTCACGTGGTACAACTTTGGGAGCAGTCTGGCACGCGGGGTGCCTCGCTGAGGTGGGCAGAGCCGCCGGTGCGCGGCTCCCTTTGCAGGGCAGGGTATGGTGGGGAAGGGGACCCGCGGCCTCCGCTCCCCGCTCGCGCTCCTCTGCGCGTCCTGGCGCGCCGCTGCAGGACAGACTGCTGAGATTTCTAGCACGCTTTTTAAAAAGAGGGATGGAAACAGTGTTTTATGGGTGTTAGTCACGCCGGTACTGCAGAAGGGCCGTAACGCAGGAGGCCGACGCC
>NW_010522566.1:0-10145 GCF_000687285.1 Phaethon lepturus
CTGTGTCACCCTCTTCAAGGAACACGCCTTATTGTTTGAGGTCTTTTTATGAAAGAAGCAGTGTTGGTCCAGAGAAAGAACTCTGCTGAAGTGTGGTGACCTGCTCCTGAATGTTAGTCCAGTGTTGACTACCTTCGAGAATTTTAGCCAAATCACTTACAGGATTTTATTTAATGTATTTGTACATTTAGCAATGTATTTACTGCAAAATACTGATATAGCGGTGATGTTAGGAGTGGCTGAACTGTTAAAAATTAATACTTTGTTGGGATAAACTCCTTATTTCTCTTTACATAATGTCCAAACTCTGCCTCCTTCATAGCGTATCTTCATAAGATACTATGAATGAAGTTCTTAGTCTGCATATGGGTCATGTTCCAGGAATTCCCCAAACTCTGTGATAACTGCACTTACATATCCAGATGTCCAAACTTCTGTGTTCTTTCTGATTTATATTTTATCACTGATGGTATTACTAATTATTTCCAGAGCAGAATGGGTGAGATTGTTTGTATTAGACCTGTGCAAACACAAACTAACTTCTGTACAATGCAGTAGCAGTGAAGTATTATAAAGTCATAATTGTATATATGTATATAATTATAATGTGGATTTTACTGTGCATAATATTTATGGTAAGATATTGAAAGAAAATAGTGGAAGAAAAAAAGCTCTACGAAAAAACTATGTGTAACTACTTTGCAAATGGGACTATTTGAACTTTTTGTGAAATTAATTTTTGGTTTGTTTTGATTTAATAATTTTTTTCAATAAAATTTATATTTTAACAAAAAATCCCGGGTTTTGTGTTGATATTTGACAACAAGAGGCAAGGAAATACCTTAAATAAAGTAGTATTAAAAACAAGAAGCTAACAGAGGTATTAATGACTAGGTCTATTTTCTGTTTTGTGTTTTAGAGTGATTGTCATAACATTGTTTTAACTTTTATGCAATGCTTCAAAACATTTAGACAACACTTACATAAAACCCACATCTTTCACTGTGAAGAAATAAACACAACAGATTTTGTTATTGCTGTTTAACATGATCGGAAGCCCACTGAGGTAAAGGAGAAATTGTTACTGGCTATGGACCAGTTTCTTATATTTACTAATCTGTATGTTGGTTTGGTATTACTACTGGTAAAATATGTATAAAAGAAAAGTAGTTTCATTTTACTGTTACATTTCAATATCATTACAAACACTTGAAATTTTACAATGGGATATGAAGTCAGGCTTTTGTTGTTATTTTATCTACAACAAAATGTGTTTTTTAATAAAGTGTTATCTTGATTCAAAAAAATCTAAAATTGAAATAGTTCATTGTCCAGTGAATCTTAATACCACTGAGCTGCACAATGTACAACAATGTTATTTTAATGTCTAAGTACAAGAATGTAATCTTTTTCTCTTCTTTCTCTTATTCCTCTTTCTCTTTCTTTAAAATATTTCAATTTTTTTCTTGTCAGCTACAAAATGACTATGAAAATCATTTTTGGAAGATCAGGGGACACAGGAACTTAGAAATATTTGTACTGCCACTGGATTAGGTGTTAAATAATTTTGATCACCCAGATCAAAGACCAACTAACTTTTATTGGCCCTTAATACCCAAAGCCCTATAGAAGATATTCAGCCACGTAAACCAAATATATTTCTTATTACCTTACCCTGATTTTGATTGGTAATAAATTAAATTAATTTCCTTGAGTCGAGTCTGTTTTGCCCATGATGGTAATTGCTGAGTGATCTCCTTGTCCTTTTCTGAGCATGAGAGCCTTTTTGTTATATTTAATTTTCCCTGTTCAGCAGAGGAGGGGGAGTGATACGGCAGCTTGGTGAGCACCTGACACCCAGCTGAGGTCAACTCACCACAGTCCTGGGCACTCAACGTGGGGCATGAGGAATTCAAGATAGTGATAGTAATTGCAAGAGGTAATGGGAAAAAAACAGACTGAACATAGCTAGAGAGTGAAGAGGGGAAGGATTGTGGGGAATTCCTGTTGTAATTGCGGTGAAGAGACATGGAGTGGATTGTGCATAAATTGTCCACTTCTGTTGGTGTTGTAATGGTATTATTTTGATTTTGATGTGGAGAATTCTTTTTGTTGATGTGAATAAAGTTTGTGAAGATTGTGTGATGAATGTGTATTTTAATGATAATTCTTAAATATGTGATTCATCGAGGTGAGGGGAGTGGAATGTATTGGGTTTGCATGGCAAGGTTTTAGTAGCAGGAAGCCTGCAGGGGGGAGCTTCTGTGAGAAGATGCTAGAAGCTTCCCCCATGTCCGACAGAGCCAGTGGCAGCCAGGTCCATCTGATTTGCTGCTAGCCAAGGCCAAGCCAGTCAGCAATGGTGGTAGTGTTTCTGTGATAACATTGAAGAAGGGGACAAAAACCACTGTGCAACAACAGCAGCCAGAGAGAGGAGTGAGAATATGTGAGAGCAGCAACTCTGCAGATGCCAAGGTCAGTGAAAAATGAGGGGGAGGAGGTGCTCCAGGTGCCAGAGCAGAGCTTCCCCTGCAGTCCATGGTGAAGACCACGGTGAGGCAGGCTGTCTCCCTGCAGCCCATGGAGCTCCATGCTGGAGCAGGTCTCCACCTGCAGCCTGGGCAGGACCCCACACTGGAGCAGGTGGATGCCCAAAGGACACTGTGATCCTGTGGGAAGCCCACGCTGGAGCAGGCTCCTGGCAGGACCTGTGGCCCTGTGGGGAGAGGAGCCCTGGCTGGAGCAGGTTTGCCGGCAGGAGTTGGGACCCCACAGAGGACCCACACTAGAGCAGTCTGTTCCTGGAGGGCGGCAACCCGGGGAAGGGACCCAGGCTGGAGCAGTTCGTGAAGAACTTCAGCCCATGGGAAGGACTCATGTTGGAGAGGTTTATGGAGGATTGTCTCCATTGTGAGGGACCCCACGCTGGAGCAGGGGAAGAACGTGAGGACATAGAAGCAGCAGAAATGTGTGATGAACTGACTGCAATCCCCATTCCCCATCTCCCTGCACCACTGTGGAGGAGGAAGTAGAGAAATTAGGAGTGAAGTTAAGCCCAGGAAAAAGGGAGGGGCGGGGGGAATGTGTTTTAAGATTTAGATTTTATTTTCTTATTACCCTACTCTGATTTTGATAGGCAACAAATTAAATTATTTTCCCTGTATCACGTCTGTTTTGCCTATGATTATAATTGCTGAGTGATGTCCCTGTCCTTATCTCGACCCAAGAGCCTTTTGGTTATAATTTCTCTCCTCAGTACAGCTGAGGAGGGGAAGTGATAGAGTGACTTGGTGGGCACCTGGTATGCAGCCAAGGCCAACCCACCACAGCTATACAAACACAACTGAAGGAACAATGTCAGACACAGATGAATTATTTATTTTTCTCTTTTACTTCTGCTGGGTATAGGATAATCATCACTCTTTTCCAAACAGGGAATTGAGATTAAGTGACTGAACTAAATTAATGAAATAAATTTGTAAAATATACGATAGCTGAACCGATGACCAACTTCCTGACCAGTATCTTAATTACACCAAGGATTTGAAAATGAGTATTTTTGTCTGGAAATGAATTTTACATGTTACATCTTTTTCTAGATTTAAATAAAAAAGTATTTTGAATAAGTACTTTCCCCCTTAATATTATCACTGCAATTATTCTCTTCTGTGTGCTATGATAAAAAATATTGAGAGGAATGTAGAAGTTTCTTTTTAAATAAACATCTTTAATGCATATTTCGAAGGAATATATTTTTCAACTTTTACTTTCATGGATTATCACTTTTCTCAATAATTCACTGATTTCAGTGGATCAGAAACAGTTTTAAAAATTACTATATTAAGATAGCTTTAAATCTTAATAGCAGAATATCTGAACCATTAATTCTTTTGTTGCTATATAGAAAATTCTGTGTACATCACATGCTTAAAGTCTTATTATACAGTGATTAAGCCAAATATTTTTAATAGGAAAGTTATGATATGATTAAAATTTTTTGTTTTCTTTCCTGGAGAAGTCTATTACTTTACAACAAAACAACAACTGAAGACATAATATGTTGAAGAAGTAAATGAGTATAACATTCAAACTGATCTCCGGATATTCTTCATTCACATTGATGTTTTTAATGTGAATAACTCACAAGAGATTTAACAATTTATGCTCTTACATAGTCTTAACATGTCCTCCACTGACATTAATTAAATTTTCCCCAACTCAAAAAATGTTGGAGATTTAGTAAGATGACAGAGTGGTTAACAGATGAAAATTTTTATATTCTTTGAATTTTTACCCCTAAGCATTTAGCACCAGGATTCAAACAGCAGTCTCACAGACTTTTCCTGTTTCTGCTGGTTTAGGGATAAATATACTATAATAAATGCAAATATGTTGTTTTAATCTAAAAAATACTTAATTAAATTGTGTACCGTATGTCTGATGCACTCCATAGAAGTCTTTAAAAGAGTCTGAGTCACTTATGCAATAATGTAATATGCAGCTTAAACATCTATTAGAAACATAATCAGCATTTATTTACACTTTTTTTTACCTAGATTCCTCATATTATAAATGTCGCTAGGAAAACATTTATATTGCCATACCTTTTGGTTTTGCTACAGTGGTGTTTGAATGAGAGTATTTTTGAAGAATTTGTAGGTAGGTATTTTTGAATAAGGAACACGTTGCTGAGAAATAAAGTAAAAATTAAAAATCTGCATTGATTTTGACAGATGTGATAGAGATTTTGTTATATTAATGAGACATTCTTCATATATCTTTTCTCATTTTCACATAATCAGAATCACAGAATCACTAAGGTTGGGAAGGACCTTAAAGATCATCAAGTCCAACCATTAATCCAGTGCCACCATGTCCACTAAACCATGTCCTGAAGTGCCACATCCACACGTTTTTTGAACACTTCCAGAGATGGTGACTCCACCACCTCCCTCGACAGTCTGTTCTAATGCCTGACCACCCTCTTGATGAAGAAATTTTTCCTAATATCCAATCTAAACCTCCCCTGGCGCAACTTGAGGCCATTTCCTCTCGTCCTATCGCTAGTTACTTGGGAGAAGAGACCAACACCCTCGTCGCCACAAACCCCTTTCAGGTAGTTGTAGAGAGCGATAAGGTCTCCTCTCAGCCTCCTCTTCTCCAGACTAAACAATCCCAGTTCCCTCACCCACTCCTCAGAAGACTTGTGCTCCAAATACTCACCAGCTTCGATGCCCTTCTCTGGACACGCTCCAGCACCTCAACATCCTTCTTGTAGTGAGGGGCCCAAAACTGAACACAGAATTCAAGGTGCGGCCTCACCAGTGCCGAGTACGGGGGCACAATCACTTCCCTACTCCTGCTGGCCACACTATTTCTCATACAGGCCAGGATGCTGTTGGCCTTCTTGGCCACCTGTGCACACTGCTGGCTCATGTTCAGCCAACTGTCAACCAGCACCCCCAGGTCCCTTTCTGCCGGGCAGGTCTCCAACCACTCCTCCCCAAGTCTGTAGCATTGCATGGGGCTGTTGTGACCCAAGTGAAGGACCCTGAACTTGGCCTTATTAAACCTCATACAGTTGACCTCTGCCCACCAATCCAGCCTGTCCAAATCCCTCTGTAGAGGTAACATTTTGTATGTTAGTGTTTGGGAGAGGGTCTTCATTTGAGGTCAACTCTAAACCTAAATGGTTAAGAAATAACAGACAAGCCAAAGAAGTACACAAGTGAGTTTATGGAGTTTTTTCCCCTCAGTATGTGCCTTCAAGAGAAGGAGAAAGGAGAATTTGACAGGAACTCATGAAACTCTCTTCAACTTCAGAGAATTTCCACCTATTCCTAATCTTCATCTCTTTTTTGCTGTCATCCACTGCTATCTCTTGAAAACATAAGGCAACACTAAAAAGTTCATAGGTACACACCAATTAAAAATAAGTATTGGACTTTTGCACATTTCCAAGATCAGATTCACAAGTTCAGAAATGAAAAGGAGATTCTTTTGATTGAAAATGAACATGGATCAGAAATAAAAGACCCTCAGTGAAATCTTTTAGTGTTTTTTGAAGTGAAAACATGATATTTTGGTTTGACAAATAGTATATCTTTCTGAATGCTGCAGGACCCGTCAATGATTACAGTTCATTACCTCTTTGCCTATGGTTGTGTTTGTACAAGTAAATAAAGCAGGCTAAAATCTTCTGTCTGAACATGAGTTACAGCAATTTGCCCAGTTTCACAAACTTTCTTCCCCTCACAAATATCTTCATCTGTACTGTCCATGAGGGTAAATTCTTCACTCACAGTATCTGTGAACATACTTGTGAACATTGCCTAAAAGACTGTTACTTGGCATTGGCCAAAAGTATGCTGAGGAGCATATTCATGCTTAAACATATTAGAGGAGGGTAGAACAGAATGTCACCTGAGTGCTAGTCCAACTTAGCTCCTTAATTTAGGCTTATGGATCACAGAATCACAGAATCACAGAATCACTAGGTTGGAAAGGACCTTCAAGATCATCAAGTCCAACCATTAATCCAGCGCCACCATGTGCCCTAAACCATGTGTTGAATTGCCAGATCCACACGTTTTTTGAACACTTCCAGAGATGGCGACTCCACCACCCCCCTGGGCAGCCTGTTCCAATGCCTGACCACCCTCTCAGTGAAGAAATTTTTCCTAATATCCAAAATTTTTCCTAATATCCAAGGAAAAGGATATTTCCAGGATCAGGCTGCCTGGTCAGACACGTATCCTGCAATGTCCTGCAATGGGCAGGAAGCGAAAATTCAGTGATCTATGGCGAGAGACATAGCCATCTCAGTCTGTTTGACACAAGAAGAAATAGGAAAAAAAATTGAAGCCTGACAATTCAGTATTCATTGGGCTTATCCAGGAACTTATAACATCCTTCATAATACATTAAAACATATAGGACTTTTCTATCTCTTATACTGGTTATTATAAAAATCATTTAACACAAATTATGTGTCTCTGTCATTTTAAGACTGCCAGTTCTTTCTGGCATTCAGCTTAGGAGGACAAATGAATGTGGTATTGAAAGAACAATTTAATAAAATCATTTTTAAAAATTCAGTTCTGATGATGAAAAAGTAGTCTGGCATATTAAAAGGACTTGGTTATTGGCATCTTTTCTTTGTCTTACTCTTTGTCTTAAGCTGGGGAAAGCCCTGGAGAACATTCATTACTTATGGTTATCACACTGGATAAAATGTGCCAAAATGTCAAGCTAGTGGCAGAACATCATTTGTCTAAACCACAGAATAAGTTAGTGTTAAGTGATTGAACAACATAATAGTGAATGAAAAACTCTGAGTCTATTGGTACGGTCCTACCATGATTAGCAGCCTGAGCAGTTAAGCCACAACTCTGCTGCCAGTGGTGGAGGGACTGTCCTGCAAACACCTGTATCACTGAAGGATTCAGAAATTTTCCACTGGCAGAATGTATTCTTCTCAATTTATGCTGATCAGACACACCAGCATGAAGACGACAGTGAGGATGACCAGGCAAAACAAGAATGGCAAACACTAAAATGTGCAGGTGTTTCATACCAAAACTCATGGTAATATTGTAACATTATTAGCAGGAGGGTTTACAGTTCAGATCAAGGATGTAGCTTGGGTTCCTCGAAAAAAAAAAATCATAGTGTTACTGTCTGCTACCAAGGGAAATAGCTCCTTATCAGCCAGCAAAACATACATTGATCCAGCATTTGATTATAACTAATAAGTACAAGAAAATGAAAACATAACTCCTGGACAGGATCAGCAATCATCTATGTAAGGTAGGGGATAAGTTCTCTGGAGCTGGGAGATGCATGAGTCTTCTGGGCCTGCAGGAGCCCCGGCCAGGACACAGGACAGGGTGGAGGGTACTGGGGGAGCCCCAGTCCCATAGCCCTGGGAAATCAGGCACCTCCCTGGGGATGGGCCTATCTGGGCTAGGATGTGGGCCTACAGGTAGACCCGGCTCAGCAGGACCAATGGCTGGGCAGGGTAGAGCTGTGGGGAGCTGGACGCTGGCCCTGTTGTGGCATCAGTGGGGCAGGGATTGACAGCCCCAGGTGGCTTAAATGTGGTCCTGGGCCATCAGCAGCACAGTGCGGGGAGCCCTGGGAGGATGTGGGCAGGGACAGTCAAGGCTGATGGTGCCCTCAGGGCCCTGACACTGCTTTCATGATAAATTACTAATCCACCACATTAGATTTCTTAAACATGAGAAAAGATTTGAAGAGTTGAAAATTAAAAGGAAAGGGTAAATTTCCCCCTTAAGGAACATTATTCTGACAAAGTTTTCATGACAATATATCTAGGTAGTTAAAGATTTTTACAAAGAACAGCCTCCTGGCAGCAGATAGAGTACAAATGTCTCCAAGGGGCAAAAGGATTCTTGCTTATGGGCTGGCAGGCCTCATTGAGAGGCCTTTAAACTAGAGTTGAAGGGGGGAGGGTATAAAACCAGGGTCACTAGAGATGAGCCTAGGGGTGGCATTCAAGTGCATCTACATCAATGCACGCAGCATGGGCACCAAACAGGAGGAGCTGGAAGCCATTGTGCAGCGGGACAGCTATGATGTAGTTGCCATCACAGAAACGTGGTGGGATGATTCTCATGACTGAAGTGCTGCAATGGATGGCTATAAGCTCTTCAGAAGGGGTAGGCATGGAAGGAGGGGCCGAAGGAATAGGCAAGAAGGAGAGGTGGTGGGGTGGCTCTGCATGTTAAGGAGAGTTTTGATTGTATAGAAATCAACAGTTGTGAAGATCCACTCAAGTGGTTATGGGTAAGGATGAAGGGGAAGGCCAATGGGGCAGATATCTTCCTGGGAGTCTGTTATAGACCACCCAACCAGGACAAAGAGGCAAATGAAACATTTTATAAATGACTGGCAGAAGTCTCACATTCGCTGGCCCTTGTTCTTGTAGGGGACTTCAATCTACCAGACAGCTGCTGAAAGTATAACACAGCAGAGAGGAAACAGTCTAGGAGGTTCCTGGAGTGTGTGAAGGATAACTTCCTGACAGAGATGGTAAGTGAGCCTACCAGGGGAGGTGCCTTTCTTGACCTGTTGTTTACTAACAGAGAAGGACTGGTGGGAGATGTGATGGTCAGAGGCTGTCTTGGACTTAGCAACCATGACGTGATAGAATTCTTGCTTCTGAGTGAAGTAAGAAGAGGGGTCAGTAAAACTGCTACCATGGACTTCTGGAGGGCAGACTTTGGCCTGTTCAGGTCACGGGTTGAGAGAGTCCCTTGGGAGACCATCCTGAAGGGCAAAATGATCCAGGAAGACTGGACAGTCTTCAAGAAGTAAAACTAAAAGGCGCAGGAGCAGGCAGTCCCCATGTCTCGTAAGAAGAGCTGGTGGGGAAGACAATCAACCTGGCTGAACAGGGTGCTTTTGCTGGGAATCAGGGAAAAGAGGAGAGTTCATCACCTTTGGAAGAAGGGGCAGGCAACTCAAGAAGAGTACAAGAATCTCGTTAGGTTAAGCAGCGACAAAATTAGAAAGGCAAAAGCCCAGCTAGAGCTCAGTCTGGCCACGGTCGTAAAGGATAATAAAAAATATTTCTACAAATATATTCGCAACGAAAAAAGAGGCAAGGAGAACCTCCATCCCTTACTGCATATGGCGGGGAACATTGTCTCCAAGGACGAGGACATGGCTGAGGTACTTAATGCTTTCTTTGCCGCAGTCTTTAATAACCAGACCAGGTATCCGCAGGGTATTCAGCCCCCAGAGTTGGATGATGGGGATGGAGAGCACAATAAACTCCTCATAATCCAGCAGGAAACAGTTAAGGACCTGTTAAGCCACCTGGACACTCACAAGTCTATGGGGCCTGATGGGATCCACCCAAGAGTCCTGAGAGAGCTGGCAGAGGAGCTTGCCAAGAGCTTTCCAAGGCACTCTCCATCATTTACCAGCAGTCCTGGTTAACAGGGGAGCTCCCAGATGACTGGAGGCTTGCCAATGTGACACTCACCTATAAGAAAGGCTGGGAGGAGGATCCTGGGAACTACAGGCCTGTCAGCCTGACCTCCGTACCAGGGAAGATCATACAGTGGTTCATCTTGAGGGAGCTCATAGCGCATGTGCAGGACAACCAAGGGATCAGG
>NW_010522567.1:0-30822 GCF_000687285.1 Phaethon lepturus
TTTTTCCCCCTTTTAAAAAAAAAAAAAAAAATTTCCCCTGGGCATTAATGCTATGAAGGAGTGAGCGGTCTGGAGGTATATTTTGAAGTGCTGCAGGGGAAGTGCTCCGAGTACTTGGTCTAGTTAATATGTTTCTGGTGATAACAAAGAAGAGAGGACTGCGTTTGGGAGATGACTAAATAATGGGGGAGGCAAGTAAAAATGAGTAGAATATAAAGGAGAAGAAAATGAAGGTGAGTGGTAGTGTGGGAAGGCAGGTGCTGAGCAGCTTGGGTTTCTCTTCTGTAATTCCCCCTCCTCCCCTCCAATATTCCCCCCCCCAATCCTGTCTTTTCATACTAGTAAGGAGACTCTAACAGCAACCATAACCCAACAGAAAACCAGATGACACCCCCCATCCCTTCAACCTCTCTTCACTCGTGGCTGGGAGGGGAATCTGAATGCCCTTTTGTAAAAAGTGCCGAAGTTTTAAGCATTTATTAGCCACTCTGTCTCAAAAACAAAGTGTAAAACTTGCCTCATAACATTTTGGTTGTTACTTCCCTGTCTCATTCCAGCGGACGAAACGTTCTGGTGTAGCATACCTACCATCACTTTGCGAATGGGAGTAGTTTACAATAGAACCTCCATTAGATTACACATGGTGTGTGCGTTGCATTTCCACTGAAAATAGCCAAAGACTTAGAATGACGAAGCGACTCCTGTGGTTGTGATCTTCCTTGTCGTGAGAGCATCAAGGTAGCCGTGGTTCGGCGTGCTGGGGAGGGGGGGTCTGTGGTGTGAGGGCTTTCGTGTCTGTACGGGAACCTGGCAGGTCTCCTGTTAGAGGACTTCACAGTTTAAAATATGCCAGGGGCAGGAGAAGGTAAACATGACATTCAGCGTGCTCATTATCAAAATAAGGAAAACAAATCGATTGCATTAACTGTGTGTGCAGTATCGCAGTTATTCCACAGTATTTTGTCAGAAATTAAAAGGTTACCTCTGGAGTACCGTAGCCCTATCTCGAGCCTGGCACCACTTATTACAGCAAAGGTATTTCAATATTAAGTGATCTTAGAGATATTTAATCTTTCATTTTGAATCCTGAATTTGAATCAGCATTAGGATGTCAGGGCTGCGAGATAAGGTATAACAAACTAAGTAGACAGCTGAAGGGCTCCTGGTGAAGGTGTTGCTGAGAAGGATATCTGGGGCCGTTCGCAGTAACCTTGTTTACAGGGACGTTTCAATTGCAACCTGAATTTCAGCGAGAGGCTGCCTGGACTAATGCCTGCATGCCTGAAACCCATCACGAGTGTCTTTTGCACTCCAAACCTCCGCTCTGCCTTCCTTGCATACTCTCAACAACTTTTCTGGAAGGTTAGGATGATTTTCTGATATGAAAATTAAGATGTTTTCCTAAGAGGAACACTGCTCTTTGAACTCCTGTACATTAGCAACAAAGTATTCATGAGGTTTGATTATTTTTTTTTTTTGGCGTTCTCTGATGTATCAGGATCAGTAGTTACACCAATCTTTTTAACTTCACATATATGGCTTTGATTTATTATATTTAAGTCTCGGCGGTTTCGAACGTATTTTGCAGCACACGAAGTCTGCTCAAGTCAGAATGTGAAAAGATGCATATTGGAACAAGGAAGAGTTTTGTAGCGATCTGCTAATTTTTTGTTTTCTTTTCCTAAAGCTGTTCCAGGAAAATCACGTGCATTTAGCGAGTGGGTGCTAAATGCCAGCAGCCACACTGATGAAGAAAAATGCTGTTGAAATACTTTGGAATAATAAATAGGATACGTAATGGTCAACCACAAGATAAAAATTTTACACAGTGTTTTTATGGCTCTAAATTGGCTGCATTGTAAACCAAGCTTACTACTCTATTAAGTCATCAGAGTTTTCAATTATTTAAGATTTCTAGTCAAGCTATCTAATATAGTCTTCATCATGCGTATCAGAAAATTATACAAAAGGTTGTAATTCCTTGCTGTCAGTATGCAAAGGCTTTGTGGCGGATGGGGGTTTAATTTTGGCTTATCAGGACAAATATTACAAAGCATGCACACAGATAAATGATATGGAAATAGCCCCAGTCCTACGAAATGGGGATAGTTACAGCACTGAAATGTACCTAATACCATTTGAGATCCACTCACTAAGAAACCTTGACAGTATCTGCCTTGCAGGTACCGTGCATTTGGAAATACTATATCTCCATTTAAATGCAGATCTTCAGTTTTCTCCAGGGGGCAGTTGGCGAATCTTTCGACTGAACCACTGGTACTAGAAAAACTAACTGAAGATTTACCCATGAACAAGAGACCCTTTCAAGTCTGTCTTTTTGAAATAATGATTATAAAATTTCTCAATATTGCAATATTATATTGATTTTGAATGCCTTTTCAAAAGTCACAGAAAGGAATAGCGTCTTTTACTCAAGGTAGGCCAACCTTTGCACGCTTGTTTAGCAATCTCAAGAGAGAGAACTCTTACAAATAAGTTCTTTTGTTTTTACATGGGTATTGTGTTTGCATGTGAGTTTCCTCAAGTGGACGGAGCAGTCTTGCTTTGATTTTGACCTAGATTCCTCCTGATTATTCCTATACAGCTAGTACCTGCTTATTTCCCGCTGTGAAAATAGGAGAACAACGGTTGATGCTATCTAGCTGGGGCTGCATGGGCAATAGGCACACAGGTCCAGTCATCTCCCCTCCTCCTTCCTCAGCTTCTTCGTTAGTAATGGATAAAACAGCGCTGCAGTCCAAAGAGGGTGCAAGCCAGTACCTCTGCTCTGGTGGATTTTCATTCTTTGAGGGTTTGATTCGAAGGAAGACAGGAAAAAAAGAATGGGTGGAGTGAGTGAATTTATTTCTGTTTCCAGATTTGTCACACAAATTTGGCACACTTGCAGGGATGAGCAAGGGCTATGTTTTATCTGAAAGAAGTCTCAGATCTGGCTTACTTCTGTATTTGCTTGAAACGCGGTGCCAGTAGGCGTCAGTCCTCCTTAGGGGGGCTTGTCCCATCCAGCCCGGTGTTCTATATTGTTTGGCAGCTGTCTAGTTTGCGGTTTAACCCAAGGCATCAAAAGCCCAGGACGCAGGGAACGGGAGCTCCCTCTTTGGGGTGCAGGGGACACAAAATCCGGACCTTTTCTATGCTGGGTGCCATGCGCTGCATGTGTTCCCCGCCGCTCCAGTCTCCCCACCCTGGGCAAAGGTGCTTCCTGGGGATGCTGCCCTTGTCCCTGTGCCAGAGCCATGAGGTTGTGGAGATACCACCTACATTATGCTCACCTCTTAATGGTATATAACCCATCGGCCTCAATACCCTGGAGAAAACATGCACTTCAGCCTCTGCCTGGAGTTCAGGCAGGTCTGCAAAGTCCAATCTTGCATGCACCAGCGTTAATGGCAGAGCTCCCATTCAGCTTAATTGATACTCCTATAAACATCTGCAGGTTTGTGTTTCTAGTGGAAGCTACAGCTGGGTGGACTTCTTAAATGAATGTTTTGCATACTGAGGTTGAAAGGAAAGTTGAGCCTGATAGATTAATTTATCATCTGTGTCGTTCTCTTGACATCAGTTGGATTACTACAAGCATATATGACAAGGAGATTAGGTGCGAGATCTTCACATATACATGCTTTTGTTAGCGTGTTGATCGGTAGAGATGTTACTTCTCTGAAAACCTTGTTCTAAGTCAAGTCTAGGCAAGCACAAACCTGCGCATGCATATACAAGTTGAGCAGGGCCTATCCTTTATAATACAATTTTTTTCTTCCTTTACTATCTGAGCAAGATCTCCTATTATAACCCAACCATTAGGGGAAAGAAAATGAAACTTTCTGAAACAGCTTTTCTGTTGGGGAATCTAGTGGCAGTTGCTTTGAAGCACGTGTAATTGATTATCATACATTTATTTTAAAAAGGAGACATAACAAGGAATCTAACATGATGTTTTGGAATATATCTTCTCCTCACAATGTTCTTGAGGGAAATGTAAGGTTGCAGGCATCATTTCATGCCCTGTATGTTTTTGAACATAAATCAAAGAAATTGTTGGAGAGTTATAGATGTTCATAGCAACTGTAGCTATAATAAACACATGCAGTATATATTTTCCAAGCTATTTTGTATGGGTGAAAAGCTGAAGCTGGCATTTTGTATGAACAATTCAACTTAATCACTGAAAATTTATTTCCTAGTTAGCGTGGATTATCAGCGTAGCATGAAGTCGTACACCTTGGTTTAAGTTCATCTGGTTGTGAAGTCTCGGTTAAAATTGGGGAAGATTAAATTGGATCTAGACACCTTGAATGAATTATTCCAAACGTCAAATTTATCGTGATGCCTCCATGGCGATATTTACATCTCTATTATCACCTATATTGGTTTCAAAGTATGCTGGATACTTCAGAGAGCAATGTTAGTTGTACACACAGCACAAAATGTGGGCACAGTAAATACAACGAGAATGAGAATCCTGAACGAGGAGGTAGTGCAGAGCTGCTGCTGAGAACACCGCCTCGCTTAGGCATACAGATTTCTTGACGATTGCATCAGGTTTGATTTGAAGCCCTAATGGATGAAAAGGGAGAAGTGACTTTTATGGAGGAATTTCGGTGAGGAGAGGGCAGCCGCTCGGTGTGTGAGGGTGAGGAAGGCATTCCGTATGTTGACAAGGATCCAAACGCGTTAAAATGCTAAAAAGAAAAATCTGGGAGTTAGAGTTATTGTGCATACGGACAGACCGGGGATAGGGCGCATTCGGGATCTGCGCAGAGACCAGGCAGGTCTAGGTGAACTGAGTTTTGGACTTGATATTTAAACAAAATCCTAAGTGTCTGAATAAAACAGGTAGGGCGTGTTTCTTGGAGTCTGGCCTTCCAGGTGTTTTCAGGTGTAGCTCTCACTACCCTCTGTACTGCTATTGGATTCAGAGGTTGATAATTAAAACTGCTACTGCTACTGAAAATTTTGAGGCTAGCAAAAAGGTTTGAGTTTTGGAAGTGTCACTGTGTTTCTGCTGGGCTTCTGTTCTATTGCGGTTACTTTCAATCATTCCTTTTTTATTACAAGAGCCAGAAACCTCTTTTTAAAAGAGAAAACTGGTCTCTTACTACTTGACTCCTGGAAAAAGGCTTTTAAAATATACAGCAAACAACTGGGGATTCATGCTAAACCTGAGAATTTGCTCTATTTTACTCGCTTGTAGTATTAGCACTACATGACTTCCTCTTGATCATGTCTTTGAGTTTTAAGACCCGCATGAATTAAACAAGAAGCTTTCCAAATTGTTACAACTGATGGATGCCAGGAAGGCAGGGCATGGCCCATCTTGGGCACCAGTACTAGTTTAGACTTCCGAAGAGGGGTTGGTTTCCAAGGGCCACCCTTTCCACTGGGGATGGGTGGAGGAGGGATGGGGAACACACAGCTTCTGACACCGCATAAGCGCGGGCTTGGCTTCCCCTTCTTTACTTCTCGCCTAGCTCTTGCTGCCCCAAACATTTTTTGTGGCCTCTCCTTAGTAGCCAGGCTGCTTTACCCCATCCTCTGAAGGTTGGAAAATGGACTTTGAATTGTCAGTGTGCTCCCGGCCGTATACAACTCTGTGAAAACAAAGTTCAATGAGAAAATCAGAAAGGAGAGAAGAGGGAAGACAGAGTATCCCAGGTTGAGGTACAGCTGGGAAGACTGGGAGGAGAAAGATTTGGCAATTCCCTCTGTGCCCTGTGGTCGGGATCAGTGCATACTTCTACAAAACAAGGGAGCTGAAGGAACAGGGTCCCTGGGTCCGTATTGACCCAGCTGTGACGGATGGGAGACAGTTACAGAGGAGGGGTAAGGAGAAGTGGATTCTAACCTGGAGTGGACGTCCTCCAGCCTTGACAAGTGCCAGTTGGGCTGCCTGGGGTAGGACTGCTGAATACAGTCGGATTGCTGCTCTCGTGCTGGGTTCGGATGTCTCAGCCTTTCTGTGCAGACACGTGGGTATTTAGAGGCTCTTGAGGAGGAAACTTTATTCACTGAAATTCCTGCTTCCACAGGGATTTTTTTTTTCACTTGTCTTAAATTAGTGCCTTGAGTTCCACCTGACAAAAAGAGCTTGTTTTACTCCGTGCTGAATTTCTAACAGGAAAAAAAAAACCACAAAAAAACCCCAAACAAAGCAACCCTCTCCTTCCATGTTACAGTCAAGAGAGACCAGGTGGACAAGGGTTGAGAGCGAGGTATGCGGGGTCTGGGCAGCAGGTTGGGCACTGGAGCACAGAGAGCAGGCAGTCCAAGGTCACGGCTCCTCTCACGGCAGAGCTGGGAGCCGGGCGCACAGCCTCAGGTTTTAGTCCTTTACCTTTCTCCAACCTGCAATCCCTGTCTCGGAGCTTGAGCAACGGAGGCGCAGAAACTGTGCCCTTGCAACACGCGTTAAATGTGATGGTGCCGGTTTAGGCACAGAAAGGTGAGGCGATGTGTCGGAGGTGACGCAGCCGGTCGGTGGCCCGGCTTAGACAGAGCCCAGCCTCATAGCCAGGATTTCGGTCCCCTACCTTGCACTGTCTCTCCAGGGAAAAGAGCAAGATTCATCCTGCTGGCACCGCCGCACGCTTCCATTTCTCCGGTGTGATACGGGACAGGGCTGGACAGGATCTTCTCCCAACGGAGAGAAGCATATTTGGGTGGCAGTGCATGTTGGATCAGCATGGTTACCCTGCTATAAACGGTGCCTACCTTTAATAAGAATTATTTTTAATGTTTTACTAATCAGATTTTTCTTGTTATTTTTTTTAGTTGAAGGGAGGTGAGGACAGGAACTATGAGTATCTCTGAAAACTGGGCCACAAACCCTTATACTTGTTTGTGCCTGTGAGTGAGTGCGTGCGCGTGTGCGCAACGTGCGTACGCACACTGGGATGTTGTGTATGCACAGGATCTCAATTATTTTGCTGTTTGAATCATAGAGCATGCTGCCTTGATGTACTGTCGGTTTTGGTTTCTGCCCTTTGGAATAAAGTTCAAAATATTAAAGAAATAACACGCAATATACTAGTAGCTAGAGTAGTCATATCACCCGAGGGGAAAAGGGGGTGGTGAATAATCTGGCTTACAGATGCCCAGAAAAAACCCGTAACTCCTCCTAACCAAACTCTGCAAATGGTGCACTTTTAAAAGGGCCTCTTCTAAATTTTGTGTCTGAGGTTTGCTGGTTATCCTGGAGAGAGAAGTAGGTCCTGTTCGCAAAGCAGCGTGCAAGCTCTACGGTCACGCCCTGACCGTGTGCGGGGGGCATGTACGCTCCCAGTTATCCTTTGGAGAATCACCCTGGGCTAAGTGATGAAACAACTAAATCCGAATTAATTATTGATGATTCTTTAACATCAAATGTGAGGATGTGTTCGGAGTATTGCTTCCCAGTTTAGGAGTTGAAATAGCGCTAGCAGATGTATTATTTTTACATGTTGCTTTTCTGGTCTTATTAGTTTGCTTGGACAGCAGTAAGAACCACAGAAGCTGATGCAGGTTCAGCCCATCCCTGGTTGGTTCTAGAGGGCCGAGGCAGGAGCTAAGGGGGCACTGACAGATATTTGGAGTCACATTGGGACTTCCGTCGGAATACCAAACTTCGCTGAATTTGGCGTGTTGTGCGCCACGGTTTTAGTCCAGCGGGGACCATGCTAAAAGGCTCTAGGTAAGATATTAAATGAAAGAACCAGCCCCCTCCCACTCCCCAAATCTGTTGCCTTGTACTCTGTATCAGAAAAAAAGTGCCGAGAAGTGTGAGACCGACGCAAGGCAGGCTCGGGATGAATTTAGGATGAGCAGGATGCCTATTGCACTTAATTTAGAGATTCTAAGGCAGAAAATGCTTCTGAGCGCGGCTGACAGCTTCTCCTCTGCAAACACCACAAACAAGACAAAGCAAAAGACGTTGTGGCGAATTCTGCAGTTCGCAGTCGTGACAGAGCCAAAACCTCCCGTTACAGTGGGGGAGCCTTTTGCTTGTGTCACGACTGCCTCGGGTGCAGGGTCGCAGGGCAGCGTTAATGAAAAATACTACAGTAAATAGACAGTTTCAGAAGTCCGGCAAGGACATGCAGCGAACGCCGGTGGTTGGAAGTGGGTGAAGTTGTCAAAGGTTGCTTTGCTCTCGGGAGCCTGGCAGTGGCTCCGCTGAAATGTGATGCCATTGGTTTTCAGCAAAGGTTTCTTTCTGCAGGGCTGCAAACAGAGATCAGCTGCTACTGTGTGTACACAACTAGGGAGCAAATCAAGCAGCACGTTTAAGCAGCCTTTTTAACCCTGAGACTTTCCAAGATTTCTTCTTCACGCGGGAAGTTTCCTTTATATTGTCAGCTGTAGCACTTTGCTCATGTAATGAGATCAGAGCTAGGATCACTGCTGCACAGTAGCAAGACTTCCTTAAGACATTTGTCCTTGAAACTGCACCAAACTCTTGGAAGAACCCAGAACCTGTAAGTATGTACGATATAGGCGACAATAGCACGGTGCAAAGCTGCAATCAACCATTATACGATATCCAATTAGCAGGGCAGGAGGGATATTTATTATTTTTTTTTTTTCCGGATGTTATGTTACATTCATTTTCAATTTGTTCTAAGGAAGCAAATCAATTCGGGCTTCTGATACAGTGACTTTGCAGTAGATGAGCTAGTAGTAATATGTTTGATTTAACTATTTGTTGCTCTCACACAGCTTGTGGGACAATTATTGTAGCCATCAAACTACAGAGAACTTTTCGTACGTTTTTAGGCATTTTAAGGATTTGGGGTCCATCTGGCAAATAAGTTTTTGCTTTGCTTTTTGATTTTGGCAACCCCACCCTACGCCAAACCGTAAATAACAGGGCAAAAGGAATTAGTGCGTATTGTTCTTAGGTAGCAATAAAATATATTTCTTTGCCGGCTTAATTTAGTTGTTAACAATGTTGCACTGTCTGGGGTGGGTTTTGTCTTAATTGAATTCTACTCAAGGCTGTCTATTTTGTGTTTTACTATCTTGTCTGTGTCTGTTTAAGTTACTTTGCTGGGACTGCAGTCTGGTTAAACCTGTATTTAAGCACTATTTATATTCCGAGCACATTTCTGGTAAAATAAGTGTTTGAGGGTTTTTTTGTTTTTTTTTTTTTAAAAAAAAGCCTTAAACAGGATAGGTTTAT
This sequence comes from Phaethon lepturus, assembly GCF_000687285.1. Classification (NCBI taxonomy): domain Eukaryota; kingdom Metazoa; phylum Chordata; class Aves; order Phaethontiformes; family Phaethontidae; genus Phaethon; species Phaethon lepturus. The sequence goes on from NW_010522567.1 coordinate 9,179, forward strand.
TAGCAGTGAGCGCCAGAGAGGGCACAACATGGATGAATGTCAAACATAGACCATATAACCTGAGTCTTCCGTGCACTAAGTCCGATCCGAACGTGTCCACTTTTGCGACTGCAACTAATAAAAGCCTTGAGCTCCCTTTCAATAAATTTTTCATACGCAACGGTCCTTCTGTTTATCAGATTAATTTCTCCCAGGTTAGCCTGATTGATAGCTGGATTGTGGTTTCTTAAGAGCTTTCTCCATGAAACCCCACCGAAGAGCTGCATTCCATTTAACCAGTGAATGTAAAAACTGGTAACCATGGATTCAGCCACCACTAACTGTCGAGAGCAATGACTTGTTGTAAACAATACAAATGAGCCAGGATAGCAGAAGCAACCAGACATGAAATGATTTTAATAGAAATTACGGTAAAGGTCATGTGATACTGTATCGGCTTGAATTCAGTGTTAAAGGGAAAGTATTTCAGTTTTTCAGGTTTGATTTAAATTGCACGTCTCCACTGGCTTCGCGTTTGCGTAAGTCCCCCAGAAGGGAAAATGAAGCAGTTCTTTGGAAATGCCTCTGCTTAATTGCACGTTGTGACTTAGGCCCTGATCCTGAAACCGTAGGAGTAACTCTCATCAGTGGGATTATTCACGTACGTAACATTAAGTATTTCTGAGAGTTTGTAGGATCGAGGCCTTTCTAGGTGAGTTAGTAAGAAAAAAAAATATATATATTCTAAGGAAATAATAAACTGTCACTGAAGATAAATCACAGAAAAGCAAGTTTTAATAGTGTTGTGTGGTTCAGTTGGAGATTTTTGTTTGCTAGTTTCAATGACATGAAATCAAGCTATATTTATCCCTTCGTTTTTAAATGTTATGACTTTCATTTCTCATCCACCATTCCTCAAATCCTCTTCCTAATTTATAACCTCTCTTTTGGAGAACTGGTAAACCCCAGTGTCAGCTATTATAATACAGCATGATGATAGGCACATGCAGATCGCATGAGCAGTCGTGTGTCCTATCTCAGGAATTTCCATCCCTACAAAATCTTTGCTGACTCCCAGCTGTCACATGGCTGTCACTCACAAATTCTAACCATAACCAAATCCTCCTCCCTGGGCATGCGCTCACCGAACCTCTGGACGTACACGTAGACACAAATGTCCCCTGCTTAAGCACCTTCTCTGCGTAAATGCGTCTCTCCCCCAAGCCTGCTGCATTCCACTCATGTTTCTCCCTTAATTTGTTCCTGGGTGCTACTTCCCTGCTGTGCCTGTGCTTCGTAAGGAGGAACCTGGAGTGGGAATAGTGGCCAGTCAGAAGCGCAAGCGAAAATAATTTGGCGCGTTATTTAATGTAACAGTTGAAATCGGTATGAATCTAAATTCACAACTTTCATGGCCCCCTAAACCTCTCCCAAAAAAATTAACCCTTACTGTTCTGTAGACAGCACCGTCACCTTGCAGTATACCAACTTGCTGTTCTGTGTACGTACGTGTCGTAGCATTTATATTATTTGGAAAACTTAGATTATAAGAGTCCTAGATGGGAACTTTTGTTATTTCTGTATTTCTAGGTTATTTCTATATTTCATAGATGTCACATGCATCTATGTTGTTTCATCAGTAATTATGGTTTATATATTTTTCAACCAGAAGTATTTAAAATAATTTCTCATCAGTCTGTTACAGCTGACCAGTCTCTGTCAAGCACAGGTTGCAACTGAAATACATAGGTAGATACAGCACAAATCCTGCTTTCCCTGTTCTTCTGAGCTGCCTTGCCAGACAGAGGGGGCGATTGCTGGTGTGAGTTGGGAAGGTAAGATTTAGCTTATACATAGATTAACAGCAGCCAAAAATAGACTGACTTCTACTGAAAATAAATACTTTTGAGAAGTAAAAGGAAAGCACTTAAGCAGGAATATTTGGGGAAAAAAAAAAGCCAAATTGCAAAAATATTTTCTGTTGCTTATCTGTGTCAGTGTTAAGAGTGTATTGGGATACTCCTGTAAATCAGAACTATAATTATATTAACACTTCACCTGCAGGGAGGAGGTGACCAGACAGAAAAGATACCACCTTGACTTTGCATACATATCCTGGGATGAATCCAGAACTGAAAGTAAAATGCAGGTGAAAGCACAGTGAGACCAGAGACCAACATCCAAGTAAATCAGGGAAACCGCACTGGCCTCCTTACCATGAGCTCATTGTAATTAGCAATTAGTAAGCATTAATGATTCCTCCACCCCTTGAAAACCAGGTGGGGGACATTTGAATCGTCGTGCCTGGCAGAAGTTTCAATCTGGAGAGATAATGCAGTGTTCAGGAAGGAGGGAGTGCACTGTGGTCCGATGGATTTCACTGGCATGGGGCAACAGGCAGTTTTCCTTCGCTCGAAGTATCTTCGGCATCTTTATGACCTGTGACATACATGCTTGTCTACTCTCTTGTATTTTGCATCAAATACTGATTTTTGTAATGCAAAACTTGCAGGAATTAATGGGTGAGCTGCCAGAACTCTGCCCATCTGCAGAGAGGACGAACTGGGAGGCAAGTCCTCTTGTTTCTCTCCAAGTTTATAAAGTTCAGGTGCTGGTTGATGAGCAGCTGCAGGAGACTTAGACCAGAGTTCTCATTTGAAGCAGAGCTCTCTGAAGATGTATTTGAATCCCCAAAATGGAGACCTCAGTGTTTTAGCCGTAGAGAAATCTCAATCAGGCAGATGTTGCAGCACATAGTTGGGGACCAACAGAAGTATTTACCATTAGAAATAATTAGTAATAATTAATGATATGTCCCTTGTAAACAGAGTGATATAGAATAATAACAGAGAGTTGTATTTTATGATTGTAATTCTAATTTACTACTTTTATGCAAAGATCACTTTTGTCAATATGATTTTTTTTGTGTATGAAAATATCATATCAGCAGTCCTGTCAGCTAAGTTCAAGCGGTGTAAGCACAGGCACTTTTTTTTTCCTTTTTTTTTTTTTAAAAAGGCAGTCTTGTTGTGGAGGTTCCAGGTATAGGGAATATAGGGTAAACTGGTATCCATGTCTACTCACCCTTTACTTCATGGTTGAGACAGCCAGCCAACAGCACTGCAGGTAAGTAAGTGAGAAATAAATCGGTAGCTTTTGTCAGATGGACTCCTGGCTATGAGGAACTGGACTGAAACTCCTTAATTTCATGGAGCATGGCAAACTAGTTGGTCACTGAATGACAGAATATCGTTCTTTGAATTATTAACTCTATGTAAGCATTACAGTGTTTTATAAATTTCTACTTCTTTCTAGTTTTACCTCTTAGCTGGTGTGGGTAAGTGAAGCTTTTTTTGAGGACTCTTACCATCATTTTGTCTTTTGAACATTTCCAAATGTGCTGCTTCTCATGGGCTATTGAAGACCCATGATTTATGGGTTATAATGTTCTCCAGGTCAGCAAAACTGTCGTGGGGTCTAAAGACAGGACTGTGATCTGTATCAGCTGCATTAACTTTCCATTAACTTTCCGTGACTAGAACACGTCTTTGATTATTCTGCGTTATTCCTTTGTACAAAATAAGGTCATTCTCTGTGTATTTTAGTTTTAACAGAACCAGACTGTCACTGACCATCAGCTTTTGCATGCATAGACTCTCTCCTTCCTGGCAAGGCTTTAGGCCCAGATCCACAAAAGGATTAGACGCCTTAAGTGGGACTTAAGTGGGATTTAGGCATTGAAAGCCCAAACCGAGATCCTCGATATCCCCACTGAACTGCCACCTAACCTTAGAAGTTGCCTAACCTGTGTGAGTGCCTACGTTTTCAATATCCAGCTTTCCCAGGTGGCCAAATATCTGCTTTGGATGTTCTCAAGCACTTCCATCCTGACAAGGTTGAGCCTCTCTGCTCCCATCTTTCCCCCCACGTCCCGACAGACTTCAGAAAAGCACAAGCTCCTCTTGCAAAATGGTGGCTTTCTGCGTGACGGATTTCACTTTCTCCAGCTGTGCCCTTGAAGGAAAGGACCCTCCAGGAGGTTGTTTTTTCAGGAGGAGCCTGGGAACTTTGAAAAACTTTTGAAAAGGGTATCATCAAAACTGAGAAATGTATAGCGATATATGAATATGTAGGTCCTAGGGAAGAGGTGGGACTTCAGGCGTGCGTGGCCTTCGTCGTCTCCTGCCGGCAGTATCGGACTGTGCTTCGTGGCGACGGCCGCGCATGCGCTCGCTGGCAGCGCACGAGCCGCGGGGGTGACGGGGCCGAGGCTCCATCACACGGGCAGAGCGCCTGAAAGTTGGGCGCTGGGGTGCGGAATTATTATTGCTCCTGGAGGTCTTCTTGGAGAATCCAGGCCCTAGTGTTTTGTAACAGCAGTTTTGGGGGGGGAAGAACCCTTTTCTGCAAGAAGTCATTTAGGGTTTCACCCGACTCCGTGATATATGGCGGGTGCTTTGTTTTTTGAAAGCCAGACTTACCGGGGTGTTCCGTGTGCGCGCCCAGAAATAATAATCACGTTTTTAGGGCTTCAGTCTCAAGAATTTCTGGAGCCGTGGCTGGATTGATGGCTGTCTCGCTCTGCAGAGGCCAAAGCAAATAATGTCTTGTTAGTAGCTGAGTAAGTGGTCTTGTGCCATCACTTATTTCTCAGCTGTACTCGTGACATTTTGTGTGTTCTCAGCCATGTCTGTTGTTTGTTTAAATCCCGCTCAGTTCCTTGATTTATCAGTTTTCTGTAGACTTTTGTTCGAGTAGTCCCAAATGCTATCCTATTTCAAATAGATGCATCCTTATCAGCAAATAGTCTTTCATCAATAATTTTAACTCTTTCATGTAACTCTGCATACGCGTTCACTTTGACCTTCCATTTTTTTAAAATATTGGCTTTTTTAATGTGGGCAGTATTTCGGAAATCTGTTAGGTTTTCTCCCGCATCATTCCCTCTCTTTATGCAAAAGTTGTACAGGTATTTGCCTGTACCTTTTTTCCACATTAGTACATAACAGCTCTTTTTTTTTTCTTTTTTTTTTTTCCCCCCCTGAAAGACAGAACTTTTTCTCAAAGAATTCCTATTTTTCTGATTTGTCAAAGAGAGCCAGACTGCATGCAACCTTAATATTATACATTGCTGCTTTTGATTTATGTCCGTGTATACAATCCTGAAAACAACAATCCAGAATGTAAACCATATTTGCATAGAGGTATAGCCTAGAAACGATACAAGCACAAAAAAGATACACTGTTTGAAAATTTAGAAACTGCAATCAGAAAAAGCCTAGATATAGTGAATAAACTTAACACTTAGTAACAAGTGCTATGTTTGTTCCTTACAAAACCTAGTTGCATTTATATTGAGGCAGCTAAGATTTGTAGGACTGTGTACGATAATGACACCTTAATAGCTAAGAATATTATTCATGTATTTTTAAAACTGATATAGGGAGATCTGTTATTTTAATGGAGAGTATATGTTATAAATTAACCTGTAACTTTCGATCCACTAACTTCGTGTTTTCAGAATAGCATTCCTGAATTACTATACATTTATATTGGTATTTTAATATGTACAAACATTGGCTCCTAACCACATCTTTCATAATTTCATTTGTACTTTTGACTTTTTTGTCACCCAATCTCACCGGGGCATTTCGAGGACAAGCAGTTTCATAAAATTTCTTAGGGGCGGTCTGTGAGTGTTGCTGTTTTACCTCTTTTGCTGCTCCTGGACTTCCATGAAGACACTAACATGTTACACAGAGTGATAAAACTGAGCACAAATTAGGTATAGCACAGTAAGGTGGTACGAAGAAACCCATTGCTGGCCGGTTGCAGGGGGGAGCTGGTGGTGTGAGTGTTAAATCATCATACATAATGAACGTATGACTATTGTATGGAACCAATTTTAGGTGTAGGAAGTTCAGCAAATATTGCGCCTTGGTGGTTGGCAGATCACTTGCGTGCTTCCTAAATCCTGTATACAGTGCTTCCGTTTGCTGTGTTACTCATTGAGCTTTTAATAGTCAACTTAATTTTAGTTAAGGTTCAGTTTAGTAACTCTCGCAATTAGTGGAAAATATTGCCAGCGTTCATCTGGTGAACCACATTACATACAGTAGGCACACGCACGGTACATGGGGAGGTAAAAGATAGCAGATCGATTCTGATGGATCCCATCGTGACTAGCTTTTAAGGATAAATTACAGAACCTTTTAATTATTGGGGGTAACCTTGCAGAAAATTGAATCTTGAGTTTGCACGTAGGAGGAAGTTTGGTCTCCCTTGCTCACCATCGCTTCCCAATGCCGACAGTGGCTCCCGCCCCCCGGGGCCCCCGCTGTCAGGCTGCGGGCTTCACGTCAATGCCGGTGACGTGCCGCTTCTGAGGTGGGCTTAGAGCCGTCGTAAAAGCGAGAGGTCTTATATTCGGGGCAAGCTTCTGAGCCTTGTCCTGCTTATTTGCTTTGTCTCTCTGAAAGCAGCTGAGGTACAGGAGGTAAGTCTGCTGCTTGACTCTTTTTTGAGGCATTTTTATGGGTTGTTTTATGGGTACGAGTAAAGGACTACAGGTGAGATTTTTTTTCCCCATCATATAAAATGGAGACATGACTTAAGCCAGCCAGATGGCATCCCGCAAAATGAAATACTGGGGACAATAACTGTAACTAAGGATTAACTCGGAAATAAAGGCAAAGGTACAACAACCAAATGCAGCAACAGGGTGTTTTATCTTTTTTGCTGAGTGAATGGGTTAAATTCGATGTGTCTGGCTGATGTTGGCTGACGTGCTGGAAGATGAAGGCCCATATGTTCCCACAGGACGGACACTACGAGGACAGTTAGAGCAGTGTCTTGCCCTGTCAACGGTGCTTCTGTCTGAACTAGGATTTCTTAGATCCATAAATACCCAAAACATGAGTGTCTCTGATGAAATAAGTAGAAATTGTATAATAAAGGAGGCACAAAGGCATATGCTGTCTTTATCATAACTGTGTCCCTTGCTCAGAAGTAAATGCCGGTTATTTCCGTGTGGAGTGAAATTCAGGAGTGCATGTGCGGATCCAGACCATTGGGCTACAAGTCGCTGTCTTGAAACTGTCCTGTGTGTGCAAGGTCCTACCCCAATTAGAAATACACTGATTTAAGTAAAGGTGATCATATTTTTTTTGCCATAGAAACCTAATGTGGAAAAGGTGAGGCTGGCAATGGGCCCCTACCGAGTTGGGTGAAGAACAGACAGCAGAGAAATCTTGATTTATAGGAGGATGTAGGTACGTGAGGATCTTCGCATATGAAATCCTTCTCCAGCTGTATGGGAAAGCGTACAGGATAAAGCCTTGGCTTCGCTGAGGTCAGTGGGAGTCAGTCTCGATACCGTTGCAGGTTCTGTGTATTCCTGCGGTGCTGCTCTTGCTGACGACGGGAACCCCAGTACAGACTTCAGCAGAATCCTCACCGTCAGGTTAGGTTTGATCTTTACAGGAAAGGTACCACTGCTAGTAATGTTATGGAATAAAAAAATACTGCCAAAGATGGGGGGTTAAAGCTTTCTATTTTACATTTTGACCCTGTTATCTTGAGTGATACCAGCATAGAGATTGAAATGTCTGTGGGGCTTTTTGCAAAGCAGGGCAAGAATTTTTGTTTTTCCAGTTATAGGAAACTGAGGATCAGGATTTTGGATGCTAAGTATAAGAGGCCTCCAAAAAGGAAAAATTGCAATACTTACCTTGTAGCAATATTTGTTTATAAAGTATGTGAACTCCTTGACAGAAAGGAGCCATCAGAAATTCCAGGTGGTTATTCCTCTGTGACAGAAGTCTGTATTTAGGCTTCTGTTACTCTCCTTTATTTATAACAAAACCTTTGAATATAATTTCCAAGATGTTCAGCTATCAGAAACGATGTGATAATGAGGACAGAGGATAGGTCACGAGTCTGCAGATAAGTGTGAGGAGATGGTGAGCTTAACCTACCAGGTGAAAGAAAGGTTAGTATAGCAACTGCATGAACACTTCAAAGCATGCAGCCAGTTTGCTGCTCTAACTTAATTATCCCTGCTATAGATATGTTTGACGAACATATCTATAGCCCAGATACTGTTACTTCTCAGTGGGAAATAGCAGAAGGTTTCTGCTTGGTTGCCAGTGGACCAAATCCTTCCTTCTACTTCCTTGCATTACTCTTTTTCAAGGACTTTCCCTGACTCTTTGCTCATTTGATGACCAGAAGCTTGCCCCTTTCTTTTTAATGGTGGAAAATATTGTAAGATGGGGAATGATGCAGCCTGATGGGGTAGGTGTAAAATGATTTTTAAGCAAGCCTGGTGAGGATTTAATCCTATTTTAATCAAATACTGCCTAAGCCAACCAAAAATACGCTTTTTAGCACTCATGCTGAATCTCCTGTATTCTGGTGTCAGCACTATTTCTCAGCGAGCATCTCACATCCTCCGTGTAATACTACAGGGGTGTTTCTGGGCATCCCAGTGTTGTGGACTTTCCCCACAAACAGCGGGATCTGAAATGTAAAGAGGCAGGATTACCCCGGCACTCCCCATCGCACAGAAACGCAAGCCGGTGCCCTGTTCTTTGACACTAAAACACGGCCTGCTGTTGGCAAGCTGTGGACTTTAATAGGCAAAGACCGTGGGGAACTTTTCAGCTTTTTAGTCTTTCTGCTTCTGTACAGCCCGTTACGCTGGGAGGTACAGTTTTTAAACGTCGCCGTTTTTAATTCCTGTCTCTGGGAGTGCAGAGGATGGGAGTGAAGGAGGCTGAAAAGAGAAGCTGAAAACACAGGATGTATACATACATTAAAAGGGAGCAAAATGAAAATAAACAAACTTAGGTGAAAACAGAGGGGATCTGTTTTAGGGCCACGCTGAACTCCGGTTTTAGATGGCCTGTGGTGAAAATCATTAGCTTGAAAAGGTGCTGTTTATGTCTCCTTTGCACTGATTTTATGCAAACTCGCTCATTAGCCAGCAGTTCTAATGGGAGAGAATGGAGCTAAAAGTCCGGTAGATTTTTTTTTTTTTTCCTTTTTGTTCTGAACAATACTATCTTTATTGCAAACCTTAAAAAAAAAATAAAAATAGCTTTAATGTGTTCTTTTTCATACACAGTTTATATTAGCTGCCTCCTTTGTTCAGAAGCCCATAGACATTAATGTACGCTAAATATAATTGGTTCAACAAAGACTTAAAAATTACAAATATGGTTTCATTGGTATAAATCTGGAATTTATCCACTGTCTTTTGAGGTGATACTGTGGATTCCCATTTTGGCAGCAAGGATCAAAACTTGTTTGTTGACAGTAGTTTTCCGATTGGAGAATGCAGGTGAACACCAGTATGTTTTCTTGACTCCCTTTCCTCTCCATACTGATTTTGACAGGTCACGCTGAAAGTAAAACTTTGAGCTTTCCATATTTTTATTTGTTCTGTGTTGGCCATTTGAATTTTGTTATGAAACCCCACTGCAAGCTTGTCTCTTTTGGAAGAAAGTATTGACTCTCTAGCAAAATCTTCATGGTTTTCTCTGTTTCCTCTATTGTAATAATTTTTAGTTTGTCTTGATGATTAGTAAACCTATTTTTTCCTTTATACATGGAAGAGAATAAAAGTTTTGAGGAGAGGCATTTATAGTTTGCTTATTGTCTGCTTTCCTACTGTAACTGAAAGGCGGACTGCATCTTACATGGTGTTACGTGTGGTAGTAGCTAGAGTAGCACAGGTGCTTTGTGAGCTATTATTTTTAAACACGGAGTGTTTGAAACAAGGTGTTAAAAGAAATCAGTGCATAGAAAATTAAGGAAAAACTATTCCTTTGATACACATATGCATCTTTCCATGTCAGCTATAAGGGCAGTGTGCTCATACCTGGAGGTAGTGATGTAGCCTAACAGAAAGAGCAAATGCCTGGGAGTCAAGAGCAGTGGGTTGCATTCTGGCTTTTCCCCAGTCTGCCCACCTTTGTAAAATATTTTGAGATTTCTAGATGAAAAGCATTGTAAAAGAGCTAAGTCTTATTTAAGCCTGCTTAGTTAGACAGTAGGCTTTAGTCTGTATCATTTTCTGGTTTGTGTGTTACGACTAGAGTGTGAAACTCCTAGGAGAGCCTGTTGTTCTTGCACGCTGGCTCTTTCCTTTGGACTCTTTCTTTTTTTTTTTTTTTTTCTTCTCCTGTCTTAATCACGTGTTATTGCACGGTAAAGCATACAACAGCTATTGGGAGGTGCATAAATAGCTAACATACTGAACTGTGAACAAGAATTAGTTTTTTGGGTGCTTCTGGAAGACCCTCTCGGTGCATTACTGTGGGGAGATGACAGGTACCCACTGTCCTGTGATTGTCCATGTAGCTGGTGCTGCTTTGGTGTCCTGCAATGTGCTCCCTACCCCATTCTGCTAAAAGGTCACTCTGTCCTCTCTAAACAGTGACAGCAGACTAATGGGTAGCTTCAGAGCCCCATCCATGACAGATCTGTATTTATGGCTTTATTAGGATATGTGCCACTTAAAAACATAACCTTCAGGGCAGGACTTCCAAACTGCCGCCATCACAGAAGGACCTTTCCTGCTCTGCAATGTAATGACTGCAGCAGACCCCTTTTTTCTGCTGGACTATGTGCAGAAGACCTGTACAGCAGTTCAAACTGCATGTGCTGCCCCAACGCTTGTTTTGCCCTCTCCCCTGGGAAGAGGGCAGCGGACTGGATTTCTCGACATCGATATGAAGTAGCTCACTTAGTACAAGAGCCGTGCAGTGTAGCTGGAGAACCTTGCTCTAAAAAAGGTCTGTAACTGCAAATGAAGGTTTCTGAAAGTGGATCACTAATCTGGAAAAATTGTGTGTATTGTGTTAAAGGAAGCCTCTGACCTGCAAATAGATGGATGCTGGGAAAGGTAGTCGGGGGAGCTGTCACTATGCGCCTGCCTCGTGACCTTCACTAAGCATCTGCTGTTTGCCGTTGTCCCAAAGAAGTGGCCCTTTGGTTTCGCCTGCTGTGGCCATTCTCCTAGATACAGCAGAGCATAGGTGACCGTGAATACGTATGTACGTGTATGTGTGTGGATAGCTGAGCGGACGTCCACTGCGGAATATGTAGCAGTGGGGACGTTACCTACATCTCTTCATGACCCCTTTTCTGACAGTTTCTCTTACAGTTAGGTTTTTTTCTGGCAGCGTATGAAAACGCTGTTGACTACTTTGCGCTTGAGAGTCAAGCAAATTCAACAAGCTTATTTCTCTCTTGTTGCTCTTTTTGGGGGTCTTCTGTAGCGAGAACTTGAACTCTTGCAATTCCAGCCCTGTACTTGTAATTCAGTGTGTATAGTCACTGGGATGCCATAGACATTGTATTATTATTATTATAATTTATTTTGTTTCATTTACTTCTCGGCTAGTCCACAGCTGTAAAAATAAGCCCAGGCTGTGACAAAAAGAGATGACCTAAACCTGATGTTAAATACATATAGTCTCTAACTGTATCAAAGATCGAGACTGGACACTTGCAGTTTTTATGTCCCTCAGAGGGGGGGTGACGCTGCTTTTTGGTGTGGAATGTGAACATCGCCTTTGTGAGTGGCAGAATACGATGTTATCCTGTGACATGGTCATTTCACCTGCTCCTTTTTAAGGGACTGTCCCACCTCTGAAGCCCAGGAGCCTCTCTGAAATATTATTTAGTTAATTCAAAAACATAATTGTCTCCAAATTATCTTTGTCTAGAGTTTCCACAAAGTCTATAGAGGCTTGATGCATGATGTGGGGTTTTTTTTTTATCAAGCACCTGCTTTCTTTGCCTAGCTCAGTTATGCAGCAAAGTTGTTTTTACAGTACTAAGAAGTGAGCAATATATTCCGTATGCCACCAAGCTTTGTAAAGAATCCTGCTGATGACAATTTCACAGCTGCTGAGAAATAGGCCAAGCCTTCCCCATAAAGTGACAATAAGGAGAAGAGTATTTATTCCATTGGGATTGGCCATGCGTCCTCCCCAACTTCTTCCCCCTTGAAGGAAAATGCTGGCACTTCCGAACTATGTAACAACAGATGGTGGCAGGAACCAATTTCCACTGCAAAGCCATTTGGTCAGAAAGTATCAAAAAAACGTTTTGGAATTGGATTCTTGGCTGCAGGACTACCAGCAGCCTACTAGGAATGAGACACGAAGCAACTGCTTACCAAACCCAAGGGCCTGGTGGCTCTGAAAGAAATGGCTTTTTCATCAAACATTTTAGAAATTAAAACCTTCGCATACGTAGGGTCTAGACTTCAGAAGTGTTCTGTGTATTATGGGTGTTATAAAAATCAGGTTCTTAATTTCTGGACACCGATTGCTTGACCAACTAGCAAGAAAGCAGCCTTCAAAATATGCAGAATGACCTCCAGCTGAGACAAGCTTAATATAGCTCCTACTGGCTTAGTCAGGTGGAACCTTCCCTTTTGGCTCAGCCGATTTGCTGCCCACAGACCATGAAAGTCCCAGGGCTCTGGTAACATACAGGGACACAAAATTAATGCGGAAACAGCACAGGCCACTCTACTGATGGGTTACGTCTAGTAAGTTGTGCGCGTCTGCAAGTTGCTGGCCACAGCAGGTTCCTCTGGTGATTTCTGTACCTGACCAAATGTGCCTCTTCGGAGAGCACTTTGAGAAATACGTGTTTCTTTTTAGAAGCATGCCATGGAGGTCTCTCTGTGCCGTAACTCTCTGAAATAAACAGCAACATGTTTTTTCCCCCGGAATTTCTGTTGCGAGTCTTTAGCTGCTCATACAGTGCCAGAGGTTGAAAATGGTTTGAGAGAACTTCCCATAGGTGTGGGACATAAAGAATACTTGCTGAGCCATCTTGCTTTATCTATTCTGTTAGAAATGTATACCAAATTATATGGTAATGTCATGTCACCAGAAACACAGAGCAGATGGAAGTATCTTTCCACATATTGACTCATGTTACTCTGATGAAAGGAATTTGTTTCTCTCCTTCTGTCAAGCCTGCTAGCCTCTGGCAAAGGATGCAACCCTCAGCGAGGAGAACTTTACCAATAATGTTCAAGTGACCATCTGATTTAAATATATTATCATGGGCTGATGGAGTTAGTTTGCATCAGCAACTCTTTGGAGTAGCCCTTCCTATTTGTTACGTTCATGTAAGGTAACTTAAACCAAGTAGTGCTGTTCCAGGTTGAGGAGACCCCAGGGAATTAACCCTTGAGGAAGCAAATAGCTTTTATAAGGAAACCTTTGAGGCCCCAGCGTTGGGCCTTTTGGAGACTAATCCAAATAAAGCAAGTGCCAGGTCTCTGACCTGTACTTTTAGACAGAAAAGTGACAGCCCCCCAAGGTGGGTTGCAAGTGCTGTGTATTAGCTATCAAAAAAACTGTTTGCAAACCACCAGTGAAATCCTGACAAATAAAATAACTGGAGATGTGCTGTGAGGAACTGAAAAGCAGATGCCCTCGGTATTTCTGTTTGTTGTGGGGTGGTATTTGACCTGGCGAGAGCAGAGTTCTCAGGCTGAAAACACGTGAAACTGTAGTCAGAAGGGAGTCAGTGTAATCATTAACTGACTCACCTTCTGGATGTGACAAGTAATGAACCAGTCTAAACTTGCCTGGAGCTTTCTTTGGGACAATACCCCCAGGGGAAACCCTCTTACGCTCAAGTGAAGCGTTATCAAATGGGCCCTGTATTTTCCCCAAATGCCAGCTCTTTTCTGACTTGTCTCTAACCACCTGAGGACATAGAGCTGCTGATCTCAGCATCCTAGCCAGCGTTTGCATCTCGGGGCTTGAAGTGCAGGATGGTAAAATCCCCAACACAGCCTTTCTTTTATAAAAATTGCATATGCTTTTTGTTTGTTTCTTACTAGCCTGCTCCCACAACCAGGGAAACATTTTATTTGCCCATACTGGGTTTTTCGTATTTGCAAACCTCTTTAACCAGCATTTGGCTCTTTCCACTTTCTTACTTTGATTTGGATGACTGCCTGGAGCACCTGCTAATGGCCTGAAGCGTTCAAGCCGAAATTTGCAGCTTGTGTCCCACACGCACTCAGACTGTGTGTTACCTGCCTTCTGGAGCACCTGCTACATGGTTTGGGCTGGAGAGCCTGTTTTCTACCTGCTGACAGCAGCACTCCTCGCAACACCACCTCTCCCCAGCTTTCTCCTGCTCTCCCCCCTGCTCTCCGCAGCCCCTACTCCAGCTTTGCCTTGGCTTTTGAGGTAACATCGACGTTGTCCTGCTTGTTCTAACGTTTCGGTGAAGAACGGGTTTTCCCCTGATACACAGGCACAAAGGTGATGCAAAGGTAAATCTGTCCTTGTGGTCATGGTAAAACCTCCCCCGTGGCACTCCTAGGGCAGACTTATTATTTTTATTAAAGAAGGTTTTATAGGGAAATTGTGAACCGGGGCAGCTTGCTGAAATCAGCTTGTAGATCGGTGGTGGTTGGAAGCTGAATGGCAATTTGGTGTTTAGGAAATGTGGGAAACAGCATTGCCACTTTACAGAGAAGGACCAAAAGAAACCTGTGAGACCTGAGGAACATTCCTCCCTTTCTCCTGTTCCTGCTGCCTTTTGAGGATCTTCTGTATGCTCTCCCGTGAAGTTGCTCCTGATGCCTAAACGTAGGGAAATCTGTTAGAATTAGCCCCATAGGCTGCATTTCAGGAGAAAATCCTCCTCCCTGGCAAGGGGTGATTCTAACGGAGGCTTTCCGGGGTAACAACTTCCAACAGAGAATTTTCCTTCGTTCTGCCTTGGGAAGCGTTAGCTTTTCTCAGCGTCTTGGTCTGTGCCAGGGGTATCACTTAAGTGGACGTGCCCTTTCCAAAAAAGCGTTTGTTTTCTCTGTTAGAAGGATGCTGTTAAGAGCTACAGAAGAAGCTTACAATACCTGCCTGGGTATTTAAGTTACCCGCTGGTCCCTTTACCGGCAGGATCATCCTCTTCCCCGACGAGCTATATTCCTTAACACAGCCACACCGTGCCCTCCACCCACCGTCCGTGTTAGTGCCCTGTGGGGTTCCCCCCAGGAACCGAAGCCTCTCCCCACGTGCCAGGGCTGCAAACTGGGGCTTACCCGCTCCAGAGACATCTGCTTTTGCAGAACTGGGCAGGGCAAGGGCTGATTTCTTCCTCCTCGCTTTCCTTTGGTTGCCTCAAAATAACCCTAATTAATTTTGTGGAGAGTTTAGTTTGCTCCCGTGATGGGATTGCTCTTTGTGCAGATCTCTTGCGTGCTATATTTAGGTATGGTTTTTGGAACACCATGTGACCCGAATCAGATAACTTCTGAACTACTAATCGTGTCTTTGACACTGACTCCCTCCGTGGCTTTGGGGCGTTTTACGGTTGTTTTCTCACGCACAGAATGAAAACAGATACACTCATCTGCTTTGTAAAAGCTGCTGCCAGAGTTAACAAATATTTAAGACACTGGTTTAAGCTAAATTTCGTTTTATTATTTCTACTGTAGTTGTAGTTTTATTGTTTCGTAGATGTTTAACTTCAGAAAACGATCCTTTACCGTCTTAGTTTTTCTTAATGGACGGTCGACCCTGTTTCACCATTTTAAAAGGAAGAAACAAGTTTCTTCTGTGTTTGTAGGTGAAAATAGGGCAGAGAGAAAAAAATCTAAATGTCCTCATTTCCTGCCCCGCACAAACTTTCTTCCGTTGTTTACTAGTTGGTCAGTCCTTGTAGATGAAAAGCCCAAGACGTTGACCTGAACTGTTTCCCCTCACGTTAGCTATGTTCCTTTTCTTAACAGGGGAAGTTAGTTATCTGCTTGTTTTTCTCCCGATTCCTCAAATTATGCAGCCTGACTTGTATCCTGCCATCATCCACTGCTCAAGGCCACGCAAACCCTGGAGGAAGCCGAGCTGCCTTTAGCTCCGCATCCAGCATGGCTGGTGTTTGGAGCCTGTCATCCATTTCAAGGCATCATCTCTTTGCTGCTCGCGTCCATAGTTGCCACTTTCTGTGCCTTGGCTACTTCTGCAGGGAGCTGTGGTACTGGCATTTCTTTTGGCTTCACCTTTTTTGCCCTGACCCCTTAAGGCCTTTTGATAGGCAACTGTATCGAAAGGCCTTTTTGGCCTTCGGTAGTTGGAAAGGAGCTTGGTTTGCCTAGGTAGTTAGCCAGGTAAAGATCAGGAGAAATTATGGAAATACTTCTCATCCTTTAGGAAGTAGCGGACAGAGAGGAGGAGAACCCTTCCTTATTACAAGGCAAATCTATTAAGTCTAATTATAGATAGTAGCTCTTTTTTTTAAAAAACAAAACAAAACACAAAACTCCTTCAGAATTAAATCGTTTGCCCAAGTGCTTATTCTCTCCCTCCTACAATAGCAGTAAAAAGCAAAATAATACATATAACAAAAACCAGCTTTGAGAAAAAGGAAGATAATGAACCTGCCACAGACTCTGCAATATGTGTCTGTCAGAGAAAAAACAGATTCTTATATTTGAATCTCTGAAATGTAACTGCACCAGACTAGTTGGGGAAAATTTGTTTGAAGATGTATTACGTTCCACGATCAAATGGAAAAAATGGCACCTGTCATCATATTTAGAAAACAGCTGGGTAACATGGCCAAGTGCCATAGTCTCTTTTCACATGGCCTTTATGCTGAAACCATCCAAGCTCCATTCTCAGCAACTGGAGAAACCCTGTGCCTTTAAATGGTTACAGAAACATCTACTTAGGGGCCAGCTCTTATTGCAGCAAAGGCTGCTTCTGATGCTTCTAATTAGCAGTTAATGGATTATACTTTACTTTTATAATGAACCCATCAGGCACTCTTCTATAGTATTTTTCAGCTATTTTTGGTAGAATATATATGCAATTGTGCTGCTCTTCATGCTTTCGTTTTGAGCATGCAGAAAATATTAGAAATAAATCACTATCTGAGATTATTTTAGCACTCAAATGCTTAATTTAAGTCCAATTAAGCATTTCCTAAATGTATTTTCTTTTATCTAATATCTTAGAAAAATGGTAATGGGTTAATTGCCCTATCTGATATAGGCTTTGATGCAGAACCTCCTAAATACGTACATATTGTTAATTAAAATATTTATATACCCAATGAAAAGCCTGTTTTTTAAATGTGCAAACACAGCTCCGATATGTATTCATTCAGGAAAAAATGTTTTTCCAGCTGAACACAGTACAGGTACGTGCAGAAGCCTAGATGCTTCGGAAGTTAGATGGGCTCGTAGGAACTAATGATTTTTATAGTTACTTTGAATTAAAATAGCAATGGTATTAGTAGCATTAAAGACTTGCAGTGATGTGTGTGTGTGCATGTATGTATGTATATACACAATTTATGTACAGTATATATGTATACACAATTTATGTACAGTATATATGTGTTGGAGTATGTACACAAATCTGTGCATGTGCACATAGATATATATTTAATAAATAAGTACATTCACATAGGTTTTAATTGGAAGATTAGACGATTTCCCCCTCAGGGAATTAATTTCGGTGCCAATTTTTAGGAGGAATCCCAGCTCACTGCCTTTGAACCTGCTCTCTTTGCTCAGGCCACACTCCCAGTAGGACAAGGTCTAACACTGGTTAGACTGGAACAGGAGGGGGAGCCCTCACTGCACCAGGCAGGAAAGGGGAAGACAAGGCACCCCAGCCAAGGAAAAGAGGGGCAGCAACCACCAGCTGCTGTCAGAAGTAGATGAGATGCACCCTCGCTCTGCTCCCACCTGCTGTGGTCCCTTCACCAAAGTGGAGCACTGGGCTTCTCCATCCCTTCCATCAGTAACACACACACGAGGAGCGGGGGGGGGGGGAAAAAAGGGTTTTGAGGGGGGTGGAAAAAGGGTTTTGGCTGAAGCAATAAGCAATTCCAGGTTATATCCATGGCTTGCAGCAAGAGAAGTGCCGCTCGCGAGGCTCCCGGGTTGAAAGCGTGTTTGGTTCTCATCCTGATGCAGCACCGCGCTCGCTAGCTACCAGAGGCTCTAAACTGCTGCGCCTGCGTGTGCTGAGGCCAGCGAGTTCCAGCATACTGTGCAGAAAAACTACGGAAACCGCTATGATTTTTACACAGCGAATACTAAAAAGAAAAGGAAAGGAAGAAAAAGGGAGGGTTGGGTAGTGGTTATTACGTGAAGTAGCTCCATCAGTGTGATGGGACAAGGGCAACTTACTTTCTGTCCTGGTTTTTGAGGAGGATGAGTTTGGGCTTTTCCTCTGCCATATAACATCCCAGTGGAGGAGGAGGAGGCTGGCCGTGCAGGGGCCGAAGAGCTGTTGTTCCCCTGCCCCTCCCAGCCCCCAGCTGTGCTGTAGGTGTGGAGCAGAGGGATGTCTGCTGGGCAGCCCAGTTCCCGTTCCTGGAAGCAGGTCCTCACCGTTTAATCCATTTCTTGTTCCAGCTTTTTCGGGACAGTACAGCAACACACTACCCCTTGCTTGAAGCGAGGCCACAGTCAAGCCTTTCTGAAATTATTTCATGTTTGCTCACTTGTAATCAGCCGAAGCTATTCTGACATCCTCAAATGTACTGTTATATTCCCTTTAAGAAATAATGTGAAGCTCAAGAGATTCCAGTATTAACCTTATTTTCCTTAAAAAGGGAGCCATCTCCCCTTGAGTCTGGTAGAAGCTCTGCTTTCTCCCAAAGCTTCTGCGGAGGTAAAGTCCATCTTTTTGCCTGCACTATCTCATCATAGTGCAGTATAAACTCAGTTTGGGGTGTACAGGGACTGCAGAGTAGCCTCCCTCCAGTCTCTGTCTGAGGTGTTGGTCTAAGTATGTGGCTCCGCAGAGGTACGTTTCTGATGTCCGCACCAGAGTGGTGAAAGCAAGACTGAGACACCACCAGTTCAGTGACAGCATCCCAAGATCTGCATCAGCCAGAGCTCTGGGATGACTTTTGCCTTCCCTACTTTCATCCCTCGGCAGCTTGTGCCGGCGCAGGGTAAGCCAAGCTTTGCGGTTGGTGAAGTTATCGGGGACAACTTCATCCAGAAGGGTAAGGCTCCTTCAAGTAGAGTTTTGGTTGAGTTCTCAGAAGGTCAGTGTGGGAAGTTCCCCATAAAAGATGAACTTTGATGTTGGCAGCCAAGGTAGATTCAGAAGTTTTGGGAACGTTTTTTTTCTTCTTTTTAATGATATGAAATGCAGGAGACCTGTGAATAGAGTATTTTTAGATTGCACATTCAAATATACAGTATCACAGTATGACAGCAAATTAAAATTCCTATCAAATTTTTTTTTTTTAAAGAAATGTACTGTAACTCATAGTGGAAAGTTTGATGAAGAGCAGTATGCCACTCTGCACAGAAATTCTGCACTTGCAACTAAATTAAACATCACTGGTTGCTCTCATTTAGATGAACCCTTTTGGAAGTTCTTTTTTTAAAGCTAGCGGATTGGACTTCTAATTTTAACTCTTATGGTTTATAATTAGAAACATTTCCAAACTTGTTTACAAACACCTGCACTTGACAGCCTGTGTCTGCAATTTTAGAAGGACTCACTTGTCACTTCCAGTGGGGGTTGAGAGGGCATCTGAGTTCTTTGTGTTTGTACAGTTAGGTTCAGGACACTTGGAACAAAAGTGCATCTTTAAAAAGAAAATTATAAATGTGTGACATTTTGTGAAGGGGTTGCATGCACCTAATCAGCAAATAGGTCTCAATGACTAGTTGTGGATTGTTTCGAAGTCAGGAGGATTGTTAGTTAGTGGTCATTTGGAACAAGGCTCAAACTGGCACCTAAAGGAGAAATTCCAGGAACTAATTTTAGCAGCCTGGTCTCTCAATTGGAGAAGATGGTTTACAGGTTTTCTGTATTTATCTCCTCTTCAAACATACTGCTTTCTTGCCAGCTGTCCTTCAGAAGTTATTCAGAAAGAGTTTAAAATGACTTTTGAATAAACGGTTGTTTTTTCATAGGAAGTTAGAAGTAAGTTGCTGAATATACAGTGAAGCAACAGAGTACGGTTCCCCTCGAGCTTGAGTGGGACATGTGCATTACACAAGCCTGTATGCAACTTGTTGGCAACAGGGTGACTATCATACTGGGTTACTCATTGGTCAAGTATACAATCATGCTAGAAGTAATCAAAATACTTTATTAAAAAAAAAAAATCCTTTGGCTCCTCATTATGCTCTTTACACCCAATTTTTAGCTGCATCACATAGGTTAGCAATGTTGTTTATCAATTTCTGATATAATAGGAAAGATCATCCTCGCTAAAAGTTGATGCTGCGTGTGAGGGTGGCAGGAAGAACCCTCCGAATATGTTTCAAGGGTACGCATGAACCAGAGGTAGTCAAAGCAGACTTAAGCAGTAGTGGCAGAAGATGTCCTATTGATTGCTTTATGCTCTTGTTGTTACTAATTAGTATGAAAAACTCTGGCTAATTAGACCAGCCTGTTTGGCTGTTGTGTCCTCTACTGGGAACCATGGTCAACCTTAGAGAAACTCCAGTATCGGTGAGGACAAGGAGGCCACGGAGCAAAATGGGTTTTATTTTCTGCTATTTTGTTTTCCAGAAAGGCACGGACCTGGATCTAGCTGAGGAATCCGTGTTAATGTCAAAGGATCGTGTCCTCAGAGGTTCTTACTCTCGATCAGTTTCACTGAGAGTTGATATAAGTGGAATTAGGCACCTAAATACCTTTGGGTGTGCATGTTCTTTGAAGTTAAACCTGTAGTCTGCAGCCTGTATGTTGTGCTTGACCCCTCTGCAGAGCACGCAGCATATACTCACTGGGGGGCTCTTCCGAAGCGATCGCTTATAAGTGAACAAACAGATAATTAAATAAAGCTTTTGGAGTACAATGTACAGGTCTGAAGAATTATTTTTTTTCCATCTGTAAAGCAGCTGTGCCTCTTAGCTGTATTTCTGAATTCCTTTAAGGCAATACAATTTTAACAAGCATTTACTTTCTATGGCAAACAGGCTTTTTTTCTTTTTTTTTAATTTACTTTTTAAACAAATAAGCTAGCCAAAATTATGATGTTACTTACATAGTCCACAGCATAATTTCTTAGCAAGTACGGCTGCAACTAATAAATTGTGTTGTAACCACATTAGGCTGTTCCCATCTTTGAAAATCGCTTAAAAGACAGTTTACAAGCTCCAGTGTTGTCACAGTCCCAGTTGATCGGAGTTAGAAATTGCTGATGATTCAAATATGGCCATAGAAATTAGACTCGAGTGGGATTTAATGCCACTTCTCGCTTAACTAGAAACTTCTATTTTATTGTGAATTCTGTCTGGAGATAGCTCTTTCCCAACTGATGTACTAAGGGAAATGTAGCTTCATGCCAGTGTTTTCAGTTTCCCTCTATTTTTGCTTGCTTCTGTCGGCTCTGTGCCCACTTTCCTGAGTGTTAGTATGTAGAAATGTTTCCAAAAGGCATGGGAAGCTCAAAAGCAAAAACTATGCAAGTGCAGAAAGATCCACCTATGCAGCAACACCTTGAAAACATGCAAAAAACTCTTCGGTGTCAGAAGTCTCGACTGACCGTGACGCTAGTGACAAGCTTTCTCAGATGTCCGTGATAGGAAAGGAAGACCTCTATGGCATATTTGTAGAGTTAGCTGACCTGCGTAAGCCTGACAGGTTCTTTGGTGTGGATCTTTGGGTGAACGGGAGCGT
>NW_010522567.1:30853-55373 GCF_000687285.1 Phaethon lepturus
CGCCTGAAGTGATCCGTTTCAGGGTAATCTGCCTGGCTCCCATAGGCAGACGGCTTGGAAAAATCTCTCTTTTGGTGAATTTAAAGGGATATTGTCTTCCTCAGAAAGTGGTAATTAAGTTAATTGGGGGAGTCATGGGAAAAAGGAAAAAGGGCTTCCGAGTTCTGCTTTGGTTCTTCTCAGAATAACTCTCACTTCAGGTAAAATTGTCACTCCTCGCAAAGCATCCTGTGGTGTGCTTGAATAGTTTGAGCCACAGCATGCACGGTATACCAGCGTGATTTAAGAATTGAATTCGTGTCCAGGTAGCTGGGCGTACGAAGGTATATCATATAGTATCGCATACCGTGGGAGGGGAAGCTCTGGGAGGCAATATCTGGATGTGAGGTGGCTGTTTGTATATTGCCAAAGGCAGTAAATATAGGTTCCCAACCCATGAAGTCCCAGTGTTGAAGTTACGGCTGCATCCCCGGAGCTGGAACATCTTGCAAATCCCTGAGATGCAGATCCTTTGCCCGCTTCTCCCATGGTTCTCCCATAGCTAAACCCGGTCTTTAAAAGTCCATAAATAGGTGTAAAACATGCTTTTTCCACAGAGGTAATGAAGGTAAAGAGGACTGGGACTGTTACTGTGGCCTATTGCAAATTATCGGCAGCTTAAGTTTTTGCAGCTTCTTATTACTGGTGCATATGCTTTATATGAGCAGCAGTTTGATATTTCTGAAGTAATCCTGTGCCGTAAAAATATGTGTTTTCCCTTCTTAAAGGAACTGTTACATGCCAGTGGTACCCCAGCTGAAGGGACCTAGAGCAAATGTGTTATGAAATAAAATTGCTTCAGGATAACCTGCCTTGGTTTAGGGGACAGTTAATGATAAATTTATTTTCGTGACCTGTCTGCCGAGTATTTGTACACTAATTGTGTCCTATTTTGAGGGCAGAGCACGTGAGCTTGTAAGAAACTGCTTGTACCGGATGGAAAGGGCAAGGGGGTTTTTGTCCCTAGTGAGTGGAAAACGTTAGCATCACCTAAATGTGCGCATTATTTCTGAGTAGTGTATGAATCCCTTGGCTCATCTGGAGGCACTTCTTAAACTGGCTCACAGTAGTAGCTGCCACCAGCTAAGGTGCTCGAGAGCAGAGCGCGGGGGAAGAAACCAAACTGACTCAAAGCACAGTCATAGTTTTTAACTTTATATAATGTCTTTCGCAATACAGTAGAAAATTACCTTTATGACGAGCGGCAGGACCTGTTGTATAAGTAAGCCAGCCATGGCGCTGGTTGGTATCTCGCTTTTCACTCGACCCTCTCTGCGATGCAGGTCTTGGCGGAGGAGTGAGTGCCTGGTGCAGACTCTGCCTGGCTCCTTGGTAAGTCGTTCGAGCCTATCTTTCTGTATAGCCACTTTACAAACTGCTTAGCAAAAATAAGGAAATTTTTCATAGAGTGCTTTAAAAGAAAGCTGCTAATCAATTTTTCTTATTATTTTATGCCCTGTGATTTTTACACCACCCCCACCAGCTGGTTAATCATGCAAAAGCTGAACACTTCATTAGCCAGAACATGTTTGCCCATGGGCATTTTGGTAGTAAATTAGTTCTTTCTATTTATGCAGGTAAGTCATGGCCAAAAGTCTTTAAGGTGCCAAAGGTAAGGGTTCAAATTAATTCTTTTTCTGAGTTTTCAAGAGAAGTTAGGTTTAACTATGTGTGCTGTTGATTTGAAATTACTTTTGAATTAAAGATAGCATGGATAAAAGAGCATTCTCAAGCTGGTCTGAAATACATTGGATCTTTCTGGATCTCAGATTTGGCTTTTGTACCACAGCCTGCCTTAAAAACCACCAAAAACACGTGTGTGCACCTACCCATATATATATGTACACGCACACACAGTATCTACATCTACATGCACTGACTGACTGAGTGGCATGTGGCATATTGACCAGTGTTTTTCCTTTCTTACTCTGTGCCTTTTAAACTATTAATTGAAAATATGTGGTTTGTAGGTGCTTTTTCCCCTCGAATCAAATGGTGCCCTCTGAAAGCCTAGTTTAGCTCGACAATGAATTTAGCTTTCAGGCTTTGGCCATTGCAATATTGTCTGAATGCCACCATTTCCTGCAATCAATGTAATTTTATATCTACTTGGAATAGAAAGTCAAGATGGTGATTGCCTTAATTTAACTCAGCGTTGTATTCATTAAGGAGTTGGTCGCGAATTCCTTTCAGATCAAAGTCTGTCTTGATTTCAGTGGAACCTTTCGGCGCACAAGGTGTGTGGTAGCCTTCTAAATGTTGTCATTGTGACTAGTGAATAAAAACTAAATGTGTTGCTAAATTTAGGCTGTTGCTCATGTCAGCTTCCTTTTCTAAATGACGGTAAGTGCATTCCATAAATAGTATGCCTCTTATGTTGTCATATCTCTTTGGCTTGCTTTGCAGTATTTTACAGGATATTTGCAAATGAATTTTGTGTTCAGTAGGCAGGGGATGAAAATAACACTGCTCATTGGGACTCCATTAACCCGCAGCTAATGAGGAACCATTTCAAGGGCTAGATGAGTGTAATTCAGATTAGCCTGCGTGCCAGGCTGCTCTGCTCCCGCTCGGGCTCCTGCCATGCCGTGCTCTGGCCGGGGTCCGGAGCGACGGAGCCCGGTACGGCACAGCTGGCGCCCTGCCACGGACTTCTGTCGGTTAAGTTTTCTGTGCGTCGGTTCCCCTTTTGGAAGGTAGGAGGGAAGAGTGAGTGAGTGTGTGCGCGCTCGTAGGTAGGTGACGGTGATCTTGACCTCCATAGTCAAGTGTTTTGAGATGTAATGAAAAACTCTACAAACACTATACTTGTGCTCGTTGGTTGATAGCATTGTTGCTTGTAGAAAAGGGTACTACGTGATGACAGTAAAGGTGGTCCAGACTGGCCCTTAATTAATTTTATTTTCAAAATCTATATTAGTGACTGTCATGAGGGCACCTGGGCACTTTACATCAATAAAATAATCAATTTAAAAAATGTGTAGACCAGAACTCTGTGTTCACTAACAAAACTCCTGTTCCCCGTTACGACTAAAGGTCAGTCCAAGGCTGGCCAAGCAAGCAGGACTCGCATTTCTGCACCTCGGCGCTTGCCAGACGTGGCTCTGGCGGAACACCACCGGCAGCAGCTTCCAGATGCCCGCGGTCCCTGCAGACAACGTCTTGCTGCTGGCCGACAACTTGTTAACCCCCTACAAGTCTCACATTGGTTTCGGGACCTGGTGGAAAAGGTGGAGAAAGACTAGTTCAGAGGCCAGCCCCAATTAAAAACGTGACTTTGCCAGTTGCGAGCGGCCCACTGAAGTGCCAGAAACAGGGAGTCGGTGGAGCTGTGCTGATGGGGGGGGAGAGAGAGATCTCCTTCTGAAGAGCACGCTAGAGGTCTCCTAGCTGAAGAAACTTTATTGATGATAAACGTTACAATATGCAAGCTTAGCAAATTCGCTAGGAAAATAACGCTTCCCAGTTTTTTCTTAACGTGTGTTAATATTTTATGATACCTGCGCATTAAGGGCCAGTTCTTGCAATGTTTAAGTGAGTTTGGGCTGCTAAATTGCCTTTATGGACTTTTAAAAAAACACTACTGGTCACTACGGATTAGCTAAATTCCCGATCTCGCTTAACATGCTGGTGATGTAAAATCAGCTTATTTCTGTTTTTCATGCATTAAGTGAGCATATGTAATTAAATTAAATGTTGTTGCAGAGCCCCATTTTATTTATTTGTATTAGTACATTTAGGGCAATAATCCCACTGTAATATATATCTAATTGTGCAAAGAACACTGCAACTAGGAGTTCCTGGACACCGACGTAATTTTTTAAATGTGAAATGATAATATATTTTGATGTCTTGAAATCCAATTGAACTCAAGCTGAGCTTAAAAATCCAAGATCTGATTCAGGAGAATTCAGTCCCATCTGGCTGGTGGGTAGCAGGTGTGCAGAGTGTGTGTGTGTGTGTGTGTGTGTGTGTGTGTGATTGCAGGGAGTGAAACATTTCTCTTTTCCTGTAAAGCTTTAATTCCAGTTTAATGCTGTGGTCTGAGGCGCTCTGCAGCTAAGTTCTTGTGTAATTACCAACATCTATTGTTGGTCACCATTTCTAGACAACATAATGATGACGGTGAATGGCAGAAGCAAGTAAATGTACCGCATTATGGAGAAGTATGGTTTCTAATTCTTAAAGCTTTGATTTAGTTTCTGATTACACCCAAGACTCTTCCTATGGGAGAGTGTGTTTTTACAAATTGATACAGACATGGTCCTTGAAGACTGAATGAGAAAGGTTTCATTGCAGCGTTCAGCATCAAGGTCTTCTTGAGAGTTGTTGCATGTTCCCACAGCAACACAGAGAAGGTTTATTTCATCTACTTATTTTTATAAAAGGAAAGAAAATGTATTATGTAATATCTGTTTGCAGTGGATAATAGACATGTTCTACGTTTTTGCATTGCTGCGTTTATAAATGGGGGAGGGGTTTTTAATCTTTAAAAGTATTTTAACAATCTGTTGGATACTTCAAGCAACTCTACTGGTCCCATGTTCAGAACCTTCGGAAACCTGTCCCAGCCATTCTCATTTTCCTCTTTCTCCTTCCCTTTCTTCATCTTTTGATCAGATACTGCCAGTTACCCTCTGCCTGGGAGCTTTTTACTTAGGAGGTTTAAGAACCTGCTTTTCCTTGACTTTTCCCATCGGCTATCAAGTCAGCTCCCTTTTACACTCCTGTCAATTCTCCCTCTTTCAACTTCTAAATATTTCCTATTCCTTTTATTTTTCTTCACCGCTATATAACTTTGCACTGGGAAGTCTTTCGGCACATGTGGTTTTTATGGGAGTTGGCACACAAAGCACTACTGATTTAACAAAATAAGTAAGCAGTCATACTTCTTTTCTAGATTTTTAACTTCACGCTACTACAGTAGGTGACACTTTGCTACTGTATTTCACAGGTTTTTCTCATGGTGAACTGACTTAATTTCTATTGTAGAGTGGAGCTGGTGCTGTGTTGCCAAGGGAGGTCCATCTGGTTTGACAGACAAAATGATCAGCATTTCTCCAGACATCCCTGTAAAGATCTCCCTTTTTATGTGTTTGCTTTATGAACTTAAATGGAAGAGGTCACCCCCTTCTGACGGAGCAGATTCTTTTTTGCTAGGAATAGGGCTTTGCATGAAAACATTTTTTATTAAGCAAGTCATCCATACTGCACCGTAGGCTGTTTGAGTGTAACAGTATGTTACAGTCTGCAAAGTTAATGCAGTTAATATTCAACTGAACTTTTGGGGGGTTGCTAATCCCTTAGGCGGGCTTAGCAGAAAGGGCAAACATATTTATAGCGCTTTGAATCAGACTGCAGTGAACAAGTAAGAGTATGTGTTATACCATGCAAATGTTACACAATTTCAGGAAAGCTCAGTGCATAATCATCTTTTAATAGTACTTAAAATGGTGAAATATCTCATCTGAAAGCAACAGAGCTGTTGGTTCAGTGGACAACAGGTCTGTTAAAATAAGACTCCATGAAAGGTCTTGAGATTCCTGTTCTGGTGATAAATTCTGCAAGTTCTGAACAGATTTATGAGCTGTTTAATTAGGAGCTAACTGTATTCTTTAAGCTCTGTCATTTATATTATTCCCTAATAGGATTTCGTTGGACTTTGTCACATATCTGACTATGACTGAGTGTGTGCAGGGTTGTCAGTAGCCTATTCCATATAGACCACAGTCTCTTGCTGTCTTTGTAGAAGAAAGAAGATCATTCCTGAATGGTCTTTCCTCCAGAGTGGAAGTGTGACACTGGGTAGAGTTTGCTTCGGTGAGCGCTGTGGCTGCATTGGGCAAAAGAAACGAGAGTTACGTCATGAGTTGCGGGAAGTTCATAGAGAAGCTGAAGTGCTCAGACGGAGAACGTCCAACAAGGAGGGTCACGTTTCTGAGAGACAGAAACTCTCCATATTTATGTCACAGGCTAAACTTGTATTGAGTGTAAGGTTTTGTGGAAAAGCGCATGAAGGCCTTGTAACGCTACCAGCCCATCAGGAGCCAGAGAAAAAGAAAATACGATCTTGGATTTTCCACAGGATTTGATTGTGTAGAGTTTTTAGTCTAATACATATGAGGTCAATCAACTGGTAGTCAACAAAAAGTCATTTGTACTTTTTTTTCAGAGAGGGACAGATCGATACGACTGCTAACAGCTGCAGTTGGTATGGTGGCTTTTTAAGGTGAACTTCTGATACCATACAAACGTAGAATACAGGGCTGGCAAAGTGGCTGGTTTATTCCAATTAAGATTTTTTAAATACATTTTACATTTTGGCAACTTCTTCCGTTTTTTTAATAGATTTTAAATATTGAGATGAGTGACTACAACATGGAACTTGACCTTAAAGAGGGATCAGGTTCCTGAATTTATGCATGTACTCAAGTAATTTGTTGATTTGCCACCTCACCTGCGCCTAACTCTTTTCTTTTTGCTCTTAGTAAACCACATTGGCCATTCATAGCCCTTCAGGAAAAAAAAGTTCTACAAAATAATTAACGTGTCAATTGTTGGGAAAAATGCAACTATTTTGATAAAGATTTTCAAATTTGTTTAAATTATATTTTCAGTTAAAAATGAAATGACTGAATACTGGACTAAGTTAAAATTTTGTATTGGAGTTGTTTATGTCTGAAGTACCAGAAAACAACTAGTTTATTATATGCAAAATTTCAAATACCAGAATATATTAAAATACTAGTCAAAGGTCAAAAGCCTCTCCCAAGGAAGGAAGGAAATTAGAAGGGAATTTGGGCTAATTGGGTTAAGACCTAGTAGAGCTGTAATGGGTGCAACAGGGATGATGTGGCTGACACTGATGTGGGTTCCTTTGGTTCCTCACCCTGAATGTCCCCAGCTTCCATGCAAATCTTAAGCAAGATTCAACCTTATGCCTCTATGTCTATAATGAGCCTCTGTAACATTTATGTTATTTTATTAAACAGTAAATACCGACATCCACAGTGAACACCTAACTTCACAGAGTGTGCTGGTGAAGGTGGGCTGGATCTTAGCTCCACATCCTGCAGCCATCTTGGAGCTTAGAAATAAATGAAACCATCTGCAGTTTTGTTGGGAAAGCAAAGAGTTAACACTCCGGTGATGTTAACTGTGATAAAAGGTGTGTGTGTGTTACTGTGCTGTACTCTATACATTTATGAGCTCTTTTTATAGTAGCATTCCCAGCAGCATTCCCAGCAGCAGTCCGGGTCCAATCAGGACTGGTATGCCGTTGTGCGAGGTGTTGTTCTAATTCATGTGTAAATGTGGAGTGGTTGCTGCCCTGAGGATATTACAGTGAAATTACAAACAGGATAAAAAATAGTAGAAGGTGTGGAGGAGGAGGAGGGCAGCTGCAGCGAGGTGCGCTTGTCTCGTCGGGGTTGTGGTACGTACAGCCTGATACCAAATGATGGGCATTTAATTTACTTAAAAGTCTGCTGCCTTCAAAACAATTAGCTTCATTGTCTTCCGTTTGTGTCGTAGCTATTTAAACAGAAATGTAGAACATGATGAAATGAATCGCTCCTGAGATCCTTCTGGGCTCCTGTGTCTAGCAATGACCAACCCCGGGCGCCTCAAGGAAAGTTGTAAGAGCCTCACAATGGGCAGACATGGGATAATCTTCTCTCTACACGATCTCATCCTAATCTTTCATTATTAGGGATTAATTTAAGCTTTGAAGCATGAGGTTTTTTTTAAAAAAAAAACCAAACAAATTGTTGTTCTCCCTCCTCCGCCATCAACCTTGTTTAAAGTAAGAAATATCCTACCAAGCCTGTGATCTGAGCTGCTCCTGGGGTAATCCTACCTGCTCCTTGGTGTGCTGACCAGATTTGCAGCTTGGGAGCTACCGTGGCGGTTTTGCTTCCTCTGATGGCAGAAGGCACCGGTAGCTCCTTTCCTGCAGGGAGGTGGGCGAGGGCTGAAGGACATTGAGCGCTTATGGCCTGGGTGTTCCCGTGTCGCCGTATGTCAAAGCTCTGGTGCAGCGGCTGGATCTCTCCCTTTCCCTTTAATATTTTAGTGGCTAATTTGCAGTAAAGCGCAATAGGAAATAACCATAAATAAATCTGGGAACCTTTGTATTAATTTCTTTTGCTAGCTGTGTACATATGAGCAGCTTGCCATTTGCATATGTGAATCTTGTCATAACAATTTCGGGAAGTGATTTGTTAATAATCAAGTTCTCAGAACAGCTCTAAATCAGTAATTGATGTAGGTCTGGATAAAGCAAGCCTTCCGCCTGCCTGTTTTGTGGAGCATTTTTGGCAAGTTTCAAGCTAGCGTGAAAACTAGCCATCAGAATAAAATTTAGGACAGCTGGGATGCTTTGCAGTGAAGACTTTTGGCTCCACAGTTCAAATAATCACAATAGCAGCTCAATTTAGCCTTTGGCTGGATAGGTTTGGCAGGGCACAATGAAAAATAATTATTTCATGGCCTGCTTATTTGTCCCTTAACAAATAAACTCTCTGACCTATGCAGGCTTATGTAAATACGCTGCCGTATGTGGGGTTGTAGAACACTGTCATGTCCCCATTTGGAAATATGTTTCATTTCACCCTCATGCTACAAACTTTTCTTTAGGGTTCTGTTTGGGAAGCAAAGAAAGGGCTCGGAGGTATCGGGTACCGAAGCCCAGACAGCCAGGCACAGTCTAAAAAGCCATCTAACAGTCGTCTTTCTGAAAACACGTCCATTAGCATGCAGTGTTTTCACTGCTGTAATAATAAGAGCAATCATGATGCGAACAAGTCCGTCTCTTCACAGCCTTCCCACGCGGGATGGGGAATGACAGCTCCTGAAGCATTTGGATATTTGCCTGAATGTATGCTGCTTAGCTAACCACGGTTCAGCCTGCTCCCCACCTTACGGCTTCCTGGATATCCTTCTCAGTTGTTCCAGTGACAGCTTAAAATGTGAGGCTTGCGGGGAGGGGGGGGGGGGAAAAGCTTAGCAAAAGGCTTTTTGCGCGTGTATTTAAGGGGACGTTTTATTGCGCTTGATGATGGAGAGACGTGCCGCGCTGTTTTCTGTTCCTACGATTTCAGTGTTTGCACTTTCTGTTGTACTGGCAGCATCCGATCCATAACGTTGTCTTTCTGTTTCCCGCTCTGGAGGGTGAAAAAACACACAGAAGAATACAGATTGATGGTTTTGTCTTCTGACACCACCATTTTGCTTCTGCAACAGCAGAAGAAAGCCTTTTCCCCAATGATCTGAAAGATCTCTCTAGAACATTTGCCTTCACGCACTCGTGCACGTACGCACGCGCACATGCGCGCACGCACAGGCTCTCACTGAGGTGGCCATGATCTGTTTTTAATAGTGGCACTTCTTCTCAAAGTGTCATTTAAAAAAACATCAGCAGTCATGTCATGCATTGGGATGAATTTCTAAATGTAAATGAGATTCTCTCAGTAATTTATTTACATTTGTTTTCAGCACAACAAATGAGACATCACGTAGCTTCATAATTTCCCATGACCGAGTCACCAGCATGAGGTGTGTAATTTACCCTGATTTAAGATGCTTATCTAGAGGTTCTTGCAACAATACCTGGTGGGTTTTTTTCAACGCGACTTTTTGCTGGCTTTTAACCCATCTACTTTGCCTCCTTCTTCATTTTTCAGTTGAAAAAGAATTATAAATGCGTCTGCTTCTCAAGGCCTTTTTTCAGTAGAGCCAAGAGGGATGGTTTTGTTGCCCGGTTTTGTACATTATTTTCCCTGCCATTTCCTTCTCATTTGGTAAAACTCATAGGAGGCTTCCAGCAGTCACAGCAAACGTATCTTGATTGACAATCTGATGATGCAGGAAGGAAATGTTGATTGTGGACATTTCTGATGGAAAAATGATCGTTCAGACATGAAGCATGAATAGGAATCGTCCTGCAGTCATGGGTTCTCCCCTTTTTTCAGCTGAAATACTAAATCTTAGGCCTGGTCTTGGCTCTGCTACTGACTTTGAGTGGCTGAAAGTGATGCTTAGATCGAGAGGGGATGTGAATGCCCATTTTCAAATAATGCAGACACAGTCATGTACTGCAAAACTCATTTATTTTAGGCCCGTAGCTGGAACATTTAGATGTGTAACTACTTGCTTGAGTATTTCAGGTAGGTAGATGATTAAAGGTGCAATGTACCATGCATACAATTTTGTACCTCTTATCTTGCAGTCTCAGTTAAGGCTTGACTAAAAAATCAGGGCAATAGCTTTTGCTGTTTTACAGTGTAACAACACAGGAGAACTAAGAGACTTTGGTGAATGTTACCGGTAGTTCAGCAGCAGTACAAAATGCTATGCTGTGTAATTATTCTGTGGCAGGAGTTTGGGATGTTATCGTGCAAAAATACTGTACGTCTTTATAGAGGTTTGCAGGGTTAACCATATGTGGGTGTTCTTTTCCTCACTGAGAGGAAGCATGACATTTCTTTGTGTTCATTCCCAAAGCGAAATTCAGTGTCTGCCTTTAAACTGAATAAGCAGATTCCAAAAAAGAAGAGGTTTGGACTGGTTTTTAATGCACATACATACTAGGACCCAGTTGAGATTTAAGTTTTGGCCTGCTGGCCATTTCCTTAACGTTGCATGGATCTAGTACCAAATTATGCTGATGGCCTGTCTATCACCAAATTATTTACAGAACTGCAGTTGAATTATAGAAATCTTCCAGACAAGCAGTGCTCTGGGCAAATTGTTTCATCAAAGTTATTTTCCATGGTATACTTAAGCAAAAGCTTATAGGAACAACAGGAATCTTTTTTTTTTTTTTTTTTTTTTTTGGTATGTGATTATGCATATGCAGTAACAACAGCCCCCATTTTACAAATACCTAGCTTTTTACCTGGGAAAGCAGAAGGAAACCATGAGATGAAAGTCACTGATCTCTGTGTTTTTCCTTGCTTTGAAGGAAAAGTTTTGTTATGGACGTGCAGGACTAGGGCCAGCGGTAGGGAGGCCATTTCTGCACACTGTCAGCTCGTTCAGGGTCCTGGGAATTTTTTTTTTCCTATAGGCTCAGAACTGCACACCTCTGTGCACTTGTAAAATCAGGTACTGCACAAGCACCTCAGCCAGCTTTACTTGTTCTCTGACATCCAGGTCCAGTGGTCACTGTCCCCTTTTCCAGGGAAAAGGCACTATCTGAAGGCAGTACAGGCTTTTACTGCGTTACCCCCACCTAGCAAGATTTGAGCTGCCGTACGATTATGAAACGTACAAAGAGAATATAAATCCTAAAAGCAGCCCTGACTCCCTATTATAATTGGCATCCTTTCAAACTCTCTTCCAGAGTTTAGAAATATAGTCAGGGTAGAACATCTATATTTGGGTTTATATGTAATGGTCATATCTACTACTTCACTTGGAAGAACGTTGGCTTAGATCACTATTTAAGGACTCTGGATGCAGTGTTTATGTTTAGCTCAATGCTTATCACTGCATTTTTTTAATTTTTTTTTTTAGTATTCCATTTTAACGTGTTTGCACTGTGAGACAAGGATCCCAGCCTCTGCACGGCCGTGCGCTTTTTATTTAATGAATATAGAAATTCAGGTTTTAAGCTGACTCCCATGCATAAATTCTACTGGGAAAACAGGTGCTTAAAGTCCGTGTTTTCCAGACCTCCCTCTGCCCATACCTTTAGGGTAGACCTCAGCCACGTGTAGATGGCAAACTCGGATGGGACCTCTGCACTCAGGGCCCAGGCGTTGAAAACCTTACAAGCGTGAGGAAGGACAGCCAGCTCGGGAATGCGTGAGAGCTGAAGGTGTTTGCAAACTGGCCATCCCGTTTGACCAAACTTCCGTCTGGCGTTGGGCTGTGTGTGTTGTCACGTGAGGACTGCGCAGGCCAGACCTGGGGAACCTCCTCTGGAGCTCAGCTGGGTGGACTCAATCCAGGCACATGAGAGGTGGGATTGCAATAGCTGGAGTTTCATTATGTTGTTTGAGGACTATTTTAATTTTTTTTATTGGCAGGATACAAACGTGTGTGAAAGCTGGGTCTCCTTTACTCATGATCCTTAGCAGATGCAAGTCTGACTAAGAGCCCCCTTGATTTAGAAATGCTCTTAAAGACCTGAAGATACTTAAAGCTGGCTTTGTCAACAAAATGGAGGAGTTATGCTCTCAGGGCCCATTAACAGTGGTGCCAAGATGGCCACCACTGCACAAATACTGGGAATTCAGTTTCTAAAAAACCCAAGAAGTTCCAAATTACGTATCTCACAACTTCGCTACTCCCCCAGTTGTAATCCATATCTCACTTATTGCTGGAGTCAACAGTCTCGTAGTAACAAAAAATACAACCTTTCATCATCTATTGATTTTCTGTCTTTAAAAACTGACAATAAGCTTTTTTTTGTCCAATTTCTCAATAAATAGGAACATTTATTGGTTTTTCAGTTTTATCGTATTACATTAGAATATATTTTACTGCATATGGTGGGTAATGTAGCATCAGGAGACATGTTTACGTTCAGCAAGTAACTTTTGAAACTGCATAGCTCAACTGAGATACGTAAACAAATTTGTAATACTAGTTTAATTTAGATTACAATGCAGAATACTCAGGCTTAAGCTCATTTTTCTATTTATTCCATTATGATCCTCTATCTAATGGAGGAGAATTGCCATAAAAAATAATTACAGTAGAACATCAGTAAAGGTGAACATCTACTTTCTTCCTTATCTGAGGGAGAGGGAGGAATTTTGTAGTTAAATAAGCATCACAATATCTGGGTTTATTTCCTAGAAATCTGCCACAGACAATGTTGTGCAGGTTGGGCAAGTTATAAATTCTGTCTGTGTGATATTGTGTGTCAAACGACGTGGCATGAACACTTTCCTTCCCAGTGACCTCTGTCACCTTCTCTCTCCTTTTAAAAAAGGAGACAAACTGGAGTGTGATTTAGCTGTGGTAGACCTTGGGATGTGGATCCTGAGTTGCCTCCCCACCACCACCTGCCTTCATGGTGGGCCTTCATGGTGGAAGATTACCTGGTGGGTTTTTTCCTTTCCAGAACCTGTCAGGAGACACTGAAGATCAACAGTTGCCTCTTGCTTACTCTTGTGATGAGAAATGGCAATATGATGATATTTTTATCCCTGCTGTAGAAGCAGTTTAAGCTTTTTTTAGTTTATTTTTTTTTATTAAGAAGCAGTTAATTTTTCTTCTGGTGACATTCCGCCCCACAGCCAAAGACCGTAAGTTCTCAGTTGTTTCTATCCTACCACCAGAAAACCTGAGGTGGAGGTGCCGTTGCTGAGATGGGGATGTAGAAAACAACCTCTGCTTTAAACCAGCTGTGGTGAGGCACCTCCAGCACTGGCCTTTGCAAACCCAGGTGGTTCTTCTGCTTCGAGGTTATCAAAGTGATCATCTGGCCTCTCAGATGAAAAATTTCACCTAGGTCACGAAACGTTTTCCTGTACGTTACGAACATAGAGATGGTTCTGTTTCATAACCGTTCCACAATAAGCGGAAGGAAAACCATTCGGGCAAAAGACTTAATTTTCGGTGAATTGGGTGTGATTCTGCGAGGCATGGGCTCTTCTGCATAAGTTGCCGTGAATCTTGCTGTCATCTCTGTCTCATGGGATCTGATGCACAAGGAGTTAATAGATATCCAGTGACCAAAGCCATTTATATTACTTTTTATATACAGAAGTGAAGTGGAGCATGTAAAATTGGAAAGCAGAACCAAACCTGAAGTTCTCTAACTTTGACGTGTGTGTGTGTTATTTTCCCATAATCTTTAATTACATTCTGTTCTGGAGGGGAGAGAGGGAGGGATGCTAATCTGGTGCACCAACTGGGGGAAAAACAAACTGTTTTACAGCAGGAGTCTAGATGACAGCACACAGCAAATGCAAAATTTGACATTCATATGAAAGTGATCTAAGCAAGACCGATAGAGGAGAGCCAAAATGACTGCAGCGAGAGGAATACAGGTGGTTTAAGGAAACCACAGTATCTCTAGCTATTGAAATACCACAGCCGACCTTTAAGGTGGCGGTGATACGACGTAGATTTTGTAGGGCAGCACCGAGATGGCTGCTATAAAGGGAACACGTGACTGGATTCAGGTTCATGAGAAGCTAGGTTTAGAAGAGGATTGCCCTTCCCTCTTTGAACGTACAGCACAGTGGGGTACACCTCATTGCACTGAATGGAATGATGCTGTTTTCAGGACTGCTGTTTGCTGTGCTTGCTAATGAATTTCCAAGGGGTGTTTGAGTCTGGATATTTACTGTAGAGATGCTTGCAGTCAGTTGGAAGAGATGTGGCTGAATGTAAAGCTTAGTTCTGTGTACATACAGCCCTGCTCTCTGTGATTCTGCCTCAAGTTGTGTACTCAATATCAGTCTGCAGTAGTAAATAATTTGTAGGAGTCCAGCTGTGACTTAAGGCTTCTCTACAAACAGCATCCAGGGTGCAAAGTCGTATGATACCCTTTTTCTTCTCTCACTAGATAAAGTAGCCTTTAAAAAACTATCCCCGCTTCCAGTCAAAACGTTAAAGCCAATGAACTGGATGGATGCTTTTGCTGGGGTATAGCAAAAATGGTCTCTGCCCTGTTCTTTGGTTCTGATGTCTTCTTCATCCCCTTGGCCGAGAGCTGGGTCACAGTACACTGCTGTGCTCTCCTGCACCATGCAGGCTGAGTTTCTGTGCAAAGTGAGTGTCTTCACTAAACAGCTTGACTTAGCAGCACTATACGCTTGCAAGGTGTAACTATTTACTGGAGTAAGAGGTGAGTGGACTGTTTAAACACAGAATTCCCAGTGCATTCTAGTGTCATGTTTGAAAGGCAATGGAGAGTCTGACCTAAAGGTATCCTATGTAAATAAAGGTTTAGGCACAGGTCTTATCTTGTCTCTCCACTCTTTTTTCTTTTCTTTCTTTTTTTTTTTTTTCCCTTCGTGTTCATTAACCTACTATTCAGATGTCAGTGGCAAGTTTTGTCTTGGTGGATAGCATGTTCCAAAGGACCTAAGTTCTTCTCTGGGGGGAGGATCAGGGAAACTATGATGCATGCCAGTTTAACACCTTTGAGTGGTATGTGAGGGCATCTCTCCTGCTCCCCAGTGGCACTAACCCATGAATTGAATAATCATGGAGCCAGCGAGGCAGCATGTCTTACACCTCTCTGCACCAGCTGTGACTGGTATGGATCCCTGGGGTGATACCAAGGATGAAATGAACTCTCGTATGTGTTGATTATGAGCAGATCATCACTCGACACCCATACTGTTACCCACATTCTGGGCAGTTTACCCCCAGGAACAGTTGTAACAGTGAGCTTTAATCTGGATTCCAGTTTTAAATCTAACTTTTATGTGAACCTTTAGGGAAAAAAAAAAGTTAAATTCTGCTTTGAAAAAGAAAATAAGTGAAAGGTGGAATAAGAGGGTATAGAATAATCAGGATGCTTTTTTCTCTTTGGGAGATGCTAGGAAAGAGAAGGAACATACTATGGATCCTCTCCTCTTGCTCATTGTTTTTTGATGCAGCCCATTACACACACTGATCCCAACACCTTCAAAATCATTTCCTATCAATCAGCTCTGTCGCTCAGAGGCCGGACTTCACTCCCATACCTTTTAGCACCGCACTGGCTCGGGGCATTCCCTTGGGGCACCCTCTACAATTGCTACTTCTTACCACTGTCAGCTGGAGAAGGCACACTGCACTTGGGCATCCAAGCCCAACATCACATTTAAGACATACAAAGGCCACTTGAGATCATTTACATTTTTTCATTAGCCTTCTAAAGTAGTTGCTCAAAAGGTACAGTGGCTTTCCTAGCTGTTTGGGCTCCTTTGGAAGGTTATAATTTTGGATCACTAGTCCATCAGTTGCCTGTAACTGTTATACAAAACATTGCACAAACATAACATAACTAATTGCACAATTCAGATTGCTTTCTCCTCATCATCCCATTCATCATACTCTTCATCCACACCTATAGACAACATCTGGCATTAACAAAGGCCTTATTTGTCACATTAATAGATTCCTTTTGTAGTGAAAACACCTTTTGTATATCCCTGTTTCACGTAAGGTTCCTGTCAGCGTGTTCAGTAAGCCTGAAAATGGTGTTTAGAAAACCTTGTAGTGGACATCCCTTTTTCCAATGTTTAATGGAAGTGTAATCATAGAATCATACAATTGTCTAGATTGGAAAAGACCTTTAAGGTCATCCAGTCCAACTGTTAACCTAGCACTGCCAAGTCCACCACTAAACCATATCTGTAAGCACCAAGTCTATATGTCTTTTAAATACCTCCAGGGATGGTGACTCAACCACTTCCCTGGGCAGCCTGTTCCAAATGCTTGACCACCCTTTCAGTCAAGACATTTTTCCTAATATCCAATCTAAACCTCCCCTGGCACAACTTGAGGCCATTTCCTCTTGTCTTATTGCTTGTTACTTGGGAGAAGAGACCAACACCCACCTCCCTACAACCTCCTTTCAGAGAGTTGTACAGAGTTTTAAGGTCTCCCCTGAGCCTCCTTCTCCCCAGACTGAACAACCCCAGTTCCCTCAGTCCCTCAGCCGTTCTTCTTAAAACTTGTGCTCTAGACCCTTCACCAGCTTCATTGCCCTTCTCTGGACACACTCCAGCACCTCAGCATCCTTCTTGTAGTGAGGGGCCCAAAGCTGAACACAGTATTTGAGGTGCGGCCTCACCAGTGCCGAGTACAGGGGCACGATCACTTCCCTACTCCTGCTGGCCACACTGTTTCTGATACAGGCCAGGATGCTCTTGGCCTTCTTGGCCACCTGGGCACACTGCCGGCTCATGTTCAGCCGGCTGTCAACCAGCACCCCCAGGTCCTTTTCCACCAGGCAGCTCTCCAGCCACTCCTCCCCAAGCCTGTAGCGTTGCATGGGGTTGTTGTGACCCAAGTGCAGGACCCTGCACTTGGCCTTATTGAACCTCATACAGCTGATCTTGGCCCATCGATCCAGCCTGTCCAGATCCCTCTGCAGAGCTTTCCTTCCCTCAGGCAGATGAATGCTCCTGCTGAGCTTGGTGTCTACAAACTTACTGAGGGTGCACTTGATCCCCTTGTCCAGATCATTGATAAAGGTATTAAGCAGAACACGCCTCAGTACTGAGCCCTGGGGAACACCACTTGTGACTGGCCGCCAACTGCATTTAACTCCATTCACCACAGCTCTTTGGGCCTGGCTATCCAGCCAGTTTTTTTACTCAGTGAATGCACATGTCCAAGCCATGAGGAGGTAGTTTCTCCAGGAGTATACTGTGGGAAATGGTGCCAAAGGCTTTACTAAAGTCTAGGTAGACAACATCCACAGCCTTTCCCTCATCCACTCAGCAGGTCACCTTGTCATAGAAGAAGATCAGGTTAGTCAAGCAGCACCTGCCTTTCATAAACCCTTGCTGACTGGGCCTGATCACCTGGTTGTCCTGTACGTGCCGTGTGATGGCACTCAAGATGATCTGCTCCACAACCTTCCCTGGCGCCGAGGTCAGACTGACAGGCCTGTAGTTCCCGAAATCCTCCTTCCAGTCCTTCTTATAGATGGGTGTCGTGTTTGCTAACTTCCAGTCAATGCAGCGGTACTCCAGGATACAAATGCAGGAACTCTGAGAGCTCACAAAAGGGACCTAACATAATCAGCAAAGGACCCCCCCGCCTTTTCTTAACAATGTTGAAGTAATACAGTGTTTTGCTACTTTTTTAAATCTGAGGCAAATAATGCAGGGTAGCTTTTCTTCACAGTGGACATTTCAAGGTCACCAGTCCTGTTAGCCTGACATAAGATGCAGAATCAGTTCATTCTGATAGTCCCCACCAAAACCAAGCAAAGCAAGCCTATGTTGAAGAGTGCAGGAGGTGGCATGGAAAAGTCCAAGAATATCTGTGAAGCAAAACATGAGAAACTGCCTTACTGCCAGACCTAGCAGAAGGTTTTGTGCTTGAAGGTATTGAGGGTGTCTTTGCCACTCATGTAAGGACAGGATGGGAGCATTTTGGCTTGGGAGCATTTTGGCTTGGAAGCCTAAGGAGGTCTGCAGCACCATAATTCTTCTTGGGAAAAGGAAATGATGTAAGTTTCTACTTCTGGAATCTTTCCCCACAACTCTATAAATTTAAGGAAATAAAACACAAACAGAAAATTGATTTTTGAATGACAGTGAATTAT
Source organism: Phaethon lepturus (assembly GCF_000687285.1). Classification (NCBI taxonomy): domain Eukaryota; kingdom Metazoa; phylum Chordata; class Aves; order Phaethontiformes; family Phaethontidae; genus Phaethon; species Phaethon lepturus. The sequence goes on from NW_010522567.1 coordinate 49,128, forward strand.
TGTCATTAGAGGATATGTAGTTTTGTGTCAAGGGGAAAAAAAAAAAAAACCTCGGTGTACTACGTGCTACTTTCTGAAGCATTACTTAATGTACCAGTCATTGCTGGGAACATGGAGTCCTTTTAATGCTAGTCAGGTAATATGTCATTCTCTCTGTAGAAACTCTGTGCAGCAGAGACATGAGTTATATACTGATGTAGTTATCAGAAGATCATGTGGTAGCACTAATGTGAGTCACTACAGTGGAGTTTGCCCTGTTTGAAATTTTTACATAATTAAATATAAGTGAGTCATTGTCCAAATTCTGCCAAAGTGCAGATGTCTTTAATTTAACATATGCAATTCAGTTTGCATATGCCTTCCATAGGGTGAGCATCTTTTCCTTTGTACACAACCCTGGGTTAAGTCTGGTCGGGGAGCCGTTTCCTTCCGCCGTTCAGCGTGCAACGCTCCCATTGAAATCTGTGGCAGCTTCGGTAAAAATAGCTGGAACACCCAGACCTTAAATAGGCCTCTCTGCTTCGTTTTATGTTCTGCTGGTAATTCTTTAAATACACGTAGTTAGATCAAAACAAGCGTATTTTTGTTTCCGTAATAACGAAGGATATGGCCTACATATCCCAGTGAAATATGCTCAGTTGCCTGCTACAACATCTGTCTCGGTACCAAGGCAGGGACGAGAGAGAGAGGATTAGAAAGGTAAGGCAAGTTTCTTTAAGGGAAAGCAAGCTGGATATGCTTACGTAAATATTGGACTTTTAAAATTATAAACTTCAACATGGTGGATGGCTTGGTACTCAGGGGTAGTTAAACCAGATCGTTTTACCCGAGGTTAAAACTGTCCTCCATGCAGTTAGCTACATCATCAAAGTTTCTGAAGATTTCACAAATCATTTGGTTTCTGAGGTCTGAAGATGATGATGTACCATCTCTGAGTCATTTGGCTGAAGAGGCGGTAGCTTCTCTTTCTCTCTCTTTCTCTCTCTTTCTTTCTCTCCCTTTTTCTCCCCCTCTCCTTTCTTCAGCTGCAAATTAATTGTTCTCCATCTAATGCTGAAACGTAACAAAAACCGTCACATTCAGAAGTAGCTCATAGTTTTGCTGGGCACAGAAGGACAGAACAGGCGTATATGGGAGTGCTGGAAAAATGTCTGATTAACTCATGAGAGGTAGTGAAAATGGCTAAGGCTGCTCTGCTAATTTCTGAGTCACTGAGTAGAAGCCATTTTTTCTTATTTGTCAATGTCTCCCTTAATAGGGACATTAAATAATGTTTACTACTGTAAATTCTTTCCCAGGAAGGGAAGAGTTGAATTTAAATCCAATTCAGTTTCACCTGCAAGTTGGTCTGGGTGATGTACCAAGTGGTTGATGAACTTGTGCTGCTTTTCAGATGCGTTGCCAGTCCTACTGTCAGGCAAGTTTTGTATGCGTTACTGATTTGCTCCAGATGTTTAGCACAAACTGTAAAGGGGATGACCAGTTCGTTTCTTTGGGAGTTTCAGCCTCTCTCTACAAGCTCTATACTTGTAATAATACTAGTGATATATGTAGGACCCTGTTGTTGAAAGGTAACCTTTGAAGTCTTATGCCCCCAGTTTTCCTTCTGGACTGTAAAATGCTGTGCTGCCTTTCTTTGGAGCTCAGAATGGGAGGCTGTATTACCGGAGAAATTTGTATATTTTATTTTAAAAGTCAGTTCTCCTATAGAAAGACTGCAGTGTTACACAAGAGGGAAGCATGCATGCTAGCCCATCCAGAGAGTAGGCAGCCAAAGGGGTATATGTTTCAAACACCCTCTGAGAGTCCTGAAAGCTGCCTTAGTAATTTATTGACGGCAGGGATGAGAAATAAATTCCTCCCATGGTCTCCTTCCCCATGCTGCTCAGTCAATGCTGCCAGCAAAGGAAGAAGGAAGTTCCCACACCTTCACCTTCCCCTTCTGCAGAGAAAGGATTACGCAGGTAAGCAGTCCTGCATGCAAGGTAAATAAATAGTCAGACTCAGGAAGCACGTGCTGTTTGACACCCTCAGTGCCTGCTCCCTATTCCTGTTACATTTGAGTGTTCTGCCTTGTTCATGATCTCTGAGCTTGTTCCTGTTAACTCCCCCCACCCCCCGTAAAAATCTTTCTTGCAAAAAATAAAGCTGCACGGATGTGCCGGAATAGTGAAGCACGGTGTCCTAAATGATGTAACTCAGGTTTTGGGAGCAGGATAATTGCAGTAGTGCGAGGCTTCTTTTAGAATAATTAGTCTTGCTGAGAACCAGGGTATAAAAGCCTGTGCAGAGCACAGTAATAATGCAGTTACACCATTTCCAGTATTCGTGTGCCCCCGCGTAGCACTGCAGATGAGAGCAGGCGTGCCCACGGTGATGGTCAAGGGATGATTTCATCTTTGCAGCCCTGTGCCAGGACTGTGATACAAAATACGTGGGATTCATTCTAAAGAAAACAGTGGCACTCATCTTCTGTACTAAACCGGGAGGCCTTTGAGATCATTAAGAATCATTTTTATGAAGGGGAGGTTTATGTTTCCGTTCCTGGAGCCAAAGCCTGTTCTCATGCCCTGTTACTACCTGGCATTTGCCCATCCAGGAGCGAACCCTACTTCAGCTGCGTGCGCTTGCAGATGTTGGGATTTCCATTTCAAAGTGCAAACAATTCTAATATTAAAAAGTGGAAATATGGGTCGCGTGAGCTTCTTGACTTTTCTTTTTCATCTTTTGATCGTATATGATAACACCTTTAGATCTCTCTATCACTTTTTTTTTTGTCAGCATCACAGTGGACAAAATGTCAGTAGAAGTTAAAGTGGAAAGTGTTCTTAGAGAGATAAAGGTTCTTTTCCACTGCCCGCTATATGGTTGACTCTGCTACTTTTTTCTGTTGGGGCTTAGTCTGCTGGGATGCTTCATTGCTTAACTTAAATTTACTTATCTGTTATATAAATAAGGGATGGCCTTGGCCATTAAGTAAATCTACTGATGGAGGGAAAAGGGATTTTCTAGAGTGCCTGTGTACCTTTCTGAGACATGGAGTTCAAAAACATCTGATAAGGTAACCTTCAAGCTGGTTTTCTGCAATGACTTTCATGGACGAGCCCTAAAAGCATTGGTATTTCCAGGCATTACAGCTGAGAAGAACTGCAGTGTCCTTGAACTACTCGCTAGCCAAAGGAACGACATCTCCAAACTCAGCTGGTGAGTTCCCATGTACTGTCATATGTGACTTACTTTTCCCTTGCTCTCTGGGATGTCTGGCTGGTACCAGGACCTTGGCTCTACCCGGTACGCAACACTAGGCTGGTACCACGCTCAGGTGCTGCCTGGATTTGCTGTTGCCCTCCGAATGTCTGCTCCTATATTGTATAGTGAGGATAATCCTTTGTTTAATTTTTTTTAACGTTTTGAGAGGAAAATAGGGGTCTCATTCAGGTCTTTCCATTTTTGCATGATAGTACAGTTGAACAACGTGTACATGTGTTAATTAAACATCCCTTCTTATCACTGTTTTGGTAAGTGTCCTGTAAATTTAATCACTACGACACCTCTGTACACATTACAATCCTTTTAAAGATCTAGAGAAAAATCCTGGTGGATTATTCAAAGCACTAAATCACACAGAATTACAGTAGTTATTAGAGGCATTAAAACCTGTGATAAGAAGCTTTATCATGCATTTTTGGGGAGGCTTAGTCTTTATCAGAGATGACTGTAAATAGAAGTGAACAGTAAAAAAACTTGATAACACTTTATTTTACAGTACCTCAGTAATCAAGTACTGTAATTACAGTATAATTACATGATAATTATTGCATAGCAGGTAACTACGGTATATTAGCTTTTTTGTTTTGCTGTTACCACATCTACCTGCAAGGCCTGAGCCAGCGAGGGGCCTTATTCTACTCCCGTTTACCCTGGGTTTACACACATGCACACACGCACATATTTACGTTATATATGTGTTTTGACTGACTTCAAAGGAGTTGACCCTGTTTATGTGGAGCAGGAACAGGCAGTAGATATGATCTCTTCCACATAGACATTTATCTAGACTCAGGACTGTAAAATAAGGGAATTGGATTTTAGCTGTGGTTATATTTAGCTATCTAATTCCTGCCCCCCCCCCCCCCTTTTTGGCACTGGAAAAGTTGTGGTATTCTTAATCACTTAGCTAAACCTCTCAGTTACAGACCTACTCAGTGTGTGGGTGTTTATATTATATCTGTAGATTATTTATCTCTGTACATCCACATCTGAATACAGATTGGATTAAGTCTCTGTTAATTGTGCTTGGGCTGTGTGTACATGCCTGTGTTTACATATTTCCGGTAGTAACCCTGAAATGTTCTGTCATTTTGGGGTGTAGGCTAAGTGAAGAAAACCAATTAAGTATGACTTCTTCTAATTTAATGCTGTTTACAATGTTAAAGGTTTCAGTTAATTAAGAATAGTTGTGAAGCTGGCAGGAGATGTGTTTACGTTGAAAATAAGAGCTTTTCTTGATAGCAAGTTCTGAAGTTGTGATATAAAATATAGCCCGTGAGGAGTCTGGAGTGACTTCTGCTCCTCGTGGCTTTGGTAGGAGCTCAGCTATACCTCTAAGCGCAGGTTTGGCCAGTGCACCCCAAATAAGCTACAGAGTTTGGAGAAAGTCCAAAGGAAAAGCAATGAGGGTGGTAAGAGAGCAAGAAAATGTGACCTGTGAGGGAATACTGACGATATGGGGGGTACTTGGCCTGAAAAAGAGATGTCTGAGGGAGAACGTGGTGACAGCCTGTAAGAATACAAAAGACTGGTGGAAAAAAAAAGTCAATAATTTGTTCTCCATCTCCACGGTGAGCTATGGGAGGGTATGGGAAGTAATTTGTTAAACAGAGTCAAACAAAATTCAGATTAGGTATTAGGAATGACCTTCCAAGGTGGATAAAACAAAACACCAGAAAAAGGCAATTTGCTATGTTGTGGCATATCTTCTGTTGGAAGTTTTTCAGAAACAGACATAGATGGTCCTGCCCGGAGGCACAGAGGAGGACAAAAGGCATCAAGACACCTTAACAACACCCCCAGCCCCGTTCTCTGTGACTTGATGATGACCTGAGAATCATGGCTGTGAGAAGGTGGCGTGTTCCCCATTTGCTTACCAGTGGGTCAAAAGAAAAACAGATAGATTGCTCATCTGAAATAAAAACTCGTGCAGTAAGAGGCCTCGGAAAGAATCAGCATCCACACCGGTTTGGTAAACTACTGAAACTTCATTTCTATCAAGATTTGAGAGCAGATACTACACTGGCAAAACTTCCCCTGGCAGTAGTGGAACCAACGTTAATTTATACCATAAAATCCCTGTGTTTTGCTCATCATTTTGAACTAGTGATTGCACATGGCAGGCATAGTTTATACCATTTAACAATAAATTATACAGTGAGAATAATTGTGTTTCCGAAAGTAGTGACCTTACCGTTAACTTTGACTTTGTAACTAGTCTGAAGTCTAGTAGCAAGTGTGACTGTACACTTAACATGCTCTGATTTCCTTTTCCCACCCTTTTGACTGAGTAAAATATCAGGTAATGTATTTACTACCCAATACTTGTTGATGAGGGGACTCCATGTTTAATTTTCAGGTGATAAAACTCAGGGTTTTTTTCCTCTCTCTTGTGTGAAACAACTCTCATTGAAACACCAGTATAACTTTTATAGTGCTTCCTAATTTTTTCTAGAAGAAATTTTGGTTCTATTTCTATAGTAGCTGACATCTGTAGTAAACGCGGAGAGGCAGTGATCCAGTTGGAGAACATTTTGCGTGATAAATCAAAAATTATTCCTGCAGAAGATGATGGTACTGGTTTTTTTAGGCTGGGTTTTTACAATTCAGGACAGAGAGGTGGTTTCTTGTTTTCCTTGTTTTTTGAACATATGACTGTATTTACAACTTTCTAACTGTACTACAAGACGACCATGCTCTTGGGCATATGGAAAGTATGTTGCATTAAGTGATACTCCTGAACCTGCAGATGCTTTCCCTCTGGGAAATGCTTCAAACTGAGTTTTTTGGAAATGATAACTCCCTCTTAGGTACAGGTGATGCTCATGGCCCCTCTTCCACCTAGCCTATTACCAAATGGTGTGCAACATGCCAGAGTGATGAGTAACATGGAAGTGCTGCACTATTGGGACAGAAAGGTTCAAATCTTAAGGACTAATTTGGAGGTTGTTGACTCCTTTGCAAGTATTCAGCAGG